>NC_034176.2:77485709-77505709 GCF_002021735.2 Oncorhynchus kisutch | reverse complement strand
TTTCTATCCCTTTGATCCTTGTATGCCCAGCTGGTCTAGGAGTGTTTCTCAGCTATCCCATACCCCCACGGCCTCCATCCGCTTCCTGCCCCACACAACAGACAATGCACTTTACCAGAACAGGAAACCCATATGTGTACCTTTCTCTTGTGTTACCAAATCATGTATATAATCTCTCCCACATAACCAATTTCTCCTACAATAGTTGTCTGTAGACCAGTCCTGGTACAGTATATGATCTGATAGTTGTCTGTAGACCAGTCCTGGTACAGTATATGAGTTGATAGTTGTCTGTAGACCAGTCCTGGTACAGTATATGAGTTGATAATTGCCTGTAGACCAGTCCTGGTACAGTATATGAGTTGATAATTGCCTGTAGACCAGTCCTGGTACAGTATATGAGTTGATAGTCATCTGTAGACCAGTCCTGGTACAGTATATGATCTGATAGTCGTCTGTAGACCAGTCCTGGTACAGTATATGATCTGATAGTTGTCTGTAGACCAGTCCTGGTACAGTATATGATCTGATAGTTGTCTGTAGACCAGTCCTGGTACAGTATATGATCTGATAGTTGTCTGTAGACCAGTCCTGGTATAGTATATGATCTGATAGTTGTCTGTAGACCAGTCCTGGTACAGTATATGATCTGATAGTTGTCTGTCGACCAGTCCTGGTACAGTATATGATCTGATAGGTGTCTGTACACCAGTCCTGGTATAGTATATGATCTGATAGTTGTCTGTAGACCAGTCCTGGTACAGTATATGATCTGATAGTTGTCTGTAGACCAGTCCTGGTACAGTATATGATCTGATAGTTGTCTGTAGACCAGTCCTGGTACAGTATATGAGTTGATAGTTGTCTGTAGACCAGTCCTGGTACATTATATGAGTTGATAGTCGTCTGTAGACCAGTCCTGGTACATTATATGAGTTGATAGTCGTCTGTAGACCAGTCCTGGGACAGTATATGAGTTGTCCTGGTATAGTGATGGACTAGTGATAGTTCTCGTACAGGAAGGAGTACAGCAGAGTTGTAGCTCCCTGTAACAGTACTGCTGTATTATTGGAGCTGATTAATGTTTCTCTGTCGATGGGAGATATGGTTACAATCAGACTCAATTGTCTGGACATTCTGTTCACACCAACACATTTCCTCTCTTATCTTAATGACTTTACAGATAGATAACCCACTGCTCACAGTGTGTGTTTGTATTGCACGCTCAAGCACAAACACACCCGAGCGTATCTCTGGGCAACATGAAAAGTAGTTTTGATTAATAGAATAGGGTGTGTTAAAATGAAGCCTGTCCCTGGCAGCTCTGAAATAATATGGCTTCAATTATTCAACAACCTGCAGTCTAGCGTGTGGCGTGTATGTGTGTGTGGTTGCTTGCTTTTATGTATTCTAGACGTAGCTCATTCTCATTCTACTACTGTACATTATATTTTAGCTACACTGTTTATACACACCGCATATTTATATACTGTGTGTGTGTAATGACTAGGGGGAAAGCTCCATTAAAACCAGTTAAGCGTAAACTCCCCGATTTTGGGGACTTTCGTTATTAGTTAATTGTTTTATCCAGGTAGTGTGCTAATAAATCAGCCTCTGTTATGCCAATTTGGGACAGTTTTGGCTGATAGCCATGTTTCCCAGCTTAAATTGAGTTTGCCTCACTAGATTCTGGGGTTTCGGATTAGACTCGGGGCTCACTACAGACCCTGGTTTGATCCCGGGCTGTATCACAACTGATCGGGAGTCCCATAGGGCGGTGCACAATTGTCCCAGCGTCATCCGGGTTAGGGGAGGGTTTGGCTGGGGTAGGCTGTCATTGTTAAGTAAGAGTTTGTTCTTAACTGACTTGCCTGGTTAAATGGGAAGTCCTGCTTACACTTTTATTCGTGGCTCGGACTGACAGTCAATTTCTGACGGAAGAACACGTCATATGCCGCATAGGAAAGCTAAGAACCTTAAGATGGCGCCGAAGAGGATGAGACATTGATGTTTTACATGCCTGTAACCAATTGTGCCATTCATTTTTTTGTGTTGTTTTTAACTTATTTTTTAAACTTATTTTGTACATAATGTTGCTGCTACCATCTCTAATGACCAAAAATAACTTATGGACATCAGAACTGGGATTACTCACCACGAACTGGAAGAAGCTTTTCCTTTAACGAGTCTTTTAACGAGTCCGACAAGAAAGAAATGCTGATTCTCCCGGGAACAGGCCCAGATCCCCATCATTTGCGTGAAGAAAAGACGGAGGAAAAGAGGATGCAGATCGGGCTGCATTTTGAGAACCTGTAGGCGAGCGAGTAAACTCCCACTGCCATCAATTCTACTTGCTAACTTGCAATCATTGGATAATAAATTGATGATCTACGATTGCGATTATTCTACCAAAGGCATATTAAAAACTGTAATATCTTATGTTTCCCCCGAGTCGTGGCTGAACGACGACACGGATAATATAGAGCTGGAGGAATGTTCAATGGACCGGCAGAACAGAGAAGCTAGGTCTGGTAAGATGAGGGGTGGGGTGTGTGTATTTTTGTCATTAACAGCTGGTGCGCAATGTCTAATATTAAAGAAGTGTTGAGGTATTGGTCACCTGAGGTAGAGTACCTAATGATAAGCTGTAGACCACCCTATCTACCAAGAGAGCTCTCATCTGTATTATTCATAGCCGTCTATAGCCGTCTACTTACCACCCCAGACCGATGCTGGCACTAAGACAGCACTCAACCAACTCTATAAGGCCATAAGCAAACAAGAAAATGCTCACCCAGAAGCGGCGCTCCTAGTGGCCGGGGACTTTAATGCAGACAAACTTAAATCAGTTTTACCAGCATGTCACATGTGCAACCAGAGGAAAAAAATCTCTAGACCACCTTTACTCCACACACAGAGAAGCATACAAAGATCTCCCCCGCCCTCCATTTGGCAAATCTGACCATAATTCTATCCCCCTGATTCCTTCTTACAATCAAAAACTAATACAGGAAGTACCAGTGACTCTCTCAACATGGAAGTGGTTAGATGACACGGACCCTACGCTACAGGACTGTTTTGCTAAGCACAGACTGGAGTATTTTCTGGGATTCCTCCAATGGCATTGAGGTGTATACCACCTCAGTCATTGGCTTCATCAATAAGTGCATTGACGACGTCGTCTCCACAGTGACCGTACGTACGTATCCCAACCAAAAGGAACACCTATTTGAGAATACTGTTCATTGACTACAGCTATTGCCCACGAAGCTCATCACTAACCTAAGGACCCTGGAACTAAACATCTCCCTCTGCAACTGGATCCTGGACTTCCTGACAGGCCTCCCCCAGGTGGCGAGGGTAGGCAACAACACGTCTGCCATGCTGATCCTCAACACTGGGGCCCCTCAGGGGTGTGTACTGAGTCTCCTCCTGTACTCCCTGTTCACACACGACTGCGTGGCCAAACACAACTCCAAGCTCGGCATCTGACCGTAAGGCGCTACAGAGGGTAGTGGGTACGGACCAGTACATCACTGGGGTCAAGCTTCCTGCAATCTAGAACCTATATAATAGGCGGTGTCAGAGAAAAGCCCATAAAATTGTCAGAGACAGTTTTCTCTGCTACCGCAAGGCAAGCAGTACCGGAGCGCCAAGTCTATGACCAAAAGCTCCTTAACTAACAGCTTCTACCCCAAGCCATAAGGCTGCTGTACAACTAATCAAATGGCCACTCGCTGTTTATTATCTATGCAATGTCACTTCACCCCCACCTAGATGTACAACTTACCTCTAACTTAACCCTGCACACTGACTCGGTACCGGTACCCCCTGTATATAGCCTCCACACTGACTCGGTACCGGTACCCCCTGTATATAGCCTCCACACTGACTCGGTACCGGTACCCCCTGTATATTGCCTCCACACTGACTCGGTACCGGTACCCCCTGTATATAGCCTCCACACTGACTCGGTACCGGTACCCCCTTTATATAGCCTCCACACTGACTCGGTACCGGTACCCCCTTTATATAGCCTCCACACTGACTCGGTACCGGTACCCCCTGTATATAGCCTCCACACTGACTCGGTACCGGTACCCCCTTTATATAGCCTCCACACTGACTCGGTACCGGTACCCCCTTTATATAGCCTCCACACTGACTCGGTACCGGTACCCCCTTTATATAGCCTCCACACTGACTCGGTACCGGTACCCCCTTTATATAGCCTCCACACTGACTCGGTACCGGTACCCCCTGTATATAGCCTCCACACTGACTCGGTACCGGTACCCCCTTTATATAGCCTCCACACTGACTCGGTACCGGTACCCCCCTTTATATAGCCTCCACACTGACTCGGTACCGGTACCCCCTTTATATAGCCTCCACACTGACTCGGTACCGGTACCCCCTTTATATAGCCTCCACACTGACTCGGTACCGGTACCCCCTGTATATAGCCTCCACACTGACTCGGTACCGGTACCCCCTGTATATAGCCTCCACACTGACTCGGGGTACCGGTACCCCCTGTATATAGCCTCCACACTGACTCGGGTACCGGTACCCCCTGTATATAGCCTCCACACTGACTCGGTACCGGTACCCCCTTATATAGCCTCCACACTGACTCGGGTACCGGTACCCCCTTTATATAGCCTCCACACTGACTCGGGTACCGGTACCCCCTTTATATAGCCTCCACACTGACTCGGTACCGGTACCCCCTTTATATAGCCTCCACACTGACTCGGTACCGGTACCCCCTGTATATAGCCTCCACACTGACTCGGTACCGGTACCCCCTTTATATAGCCTCCACACTGACTCGGTACCGGTACCCCTTTATATAGCCTCCACACTGACTCGGTACCGGTACCCCCTTTATATAGCCTCCACACGACTCGGTACCGTGTACCCCGTATATAGCCTCCACACTGACTCGGTACCGGGTACCCCCTGTATATAGCCTCCACACTGACTCGGTACCGGTACCCCCTGTATATAGCCTCCACACTGACTCGGTACCGGTACCCCCTGTATATAGCCTCCACACTGACTCGGGTACCGGTACCCCCTTTATATAGCCTCCACACTGACTCGGTACCGGTACCCCCTTTATATAGCCTCCACACTGACTCGGTACCGGTACCCCCTTTATATAGCCTCCACACTGACTCGGTACCGGTACCCCCTTTATATAGCCTCCACACTGACTCGGTACCGGTACCCCCTGTATATAGCCTCCACACTGACTCGGGTACCGGTACCCCCTTGATATAGCCTCCACACTGACTCGGTACCGGGTACCCCCTTTATATAGCCTCCACACTGACTCGGTACCGGTACCCCCTGTATAATAGCCTCCACACTGACTCGGTACCGGTACCCCCTTTATATAGCCTCCACACTGACTCGGGTACCGGTACCCCCTGTATATAGCCTCCACACTGGACTCGGTACCGGTACCCCCTTTATATAGCCTCCACACTGACTCGGTACCGGTACCCCCTGTATATAGCCTCCACACTGACTCGGTACCGGTACCCCCTTTATACAGCCTCCACACTGACTCGGTACCGGTACCCCCTTTATACAGCCTCCACACTGACTCGGGTACCGGTACCCCCCTGTATATAGCCTCCACACTGACTCGGTACCGGTACCCCCTTTATACAGCCTCCACACTGACTCGGTACCGGTACCCCCTTTATATAGCCTCCACACTGACTCGGTACCGGTACCCCCTGTATATAGCCTTCCACACTGACTCGGTACCGGTACCCCTTTATATAGCCTCCACACTGACTCGGTACCGGTACCCCCTTTATATAGCCTCCACACTGACTCTGGTACCGGTACCCCCCTTTATATAGCCTCCACACTGACTCGGGTACCGGTACCCCCTTTATATAGCCTCCACACTGACTCGGTACCGGTACCCCCTTTATATAGCCTCCACACTGACTCGGTACCGGTACCCCCTTTATACAGCCTCCACACTGACTCGGTACCGGTACCCCCTTTATATAGCCTCCACACTGACTCGGTACCGGTACCCCCTATATAGCTCACACCTGACTCGGTACCGGTACCCCCTATAGCCTCCACACTGACTCGGTACCGGTACCCCCTGTATATAGCCTCCACACTGACTCGGTACCTGGTACCCCCTTATATAGCCTCCACACTGACTCTGGTACCGGTACCCCCTGTATATAGCCTCCACACTGACTCGGTACCGGTACCCCCTTTATATAGCCTCCACACTGACTCGGTACCAGGTACCCCCTGTATATAGCCTCCACACTGACTCGGTACCGGTACCCCTTTATACAGCCTCCACACTGACTCGGTACCGGTAACCCCCTTTATACCGCCTCCACACTGACTCGGTACCGGTACCCCTGTATATAGCCTCCACACTGACTCGGTACCGGTACCCCTTTATACAGCCTCCACACTGACTCGGTACCGGTACCCCCTTTATATAGCCTCCACACTGACTCGGTACCGGTACCCCCTGTATTAGCCTCCCACACTGACTCGGTACCGGTACCCCCTTTATATAGCCTCCACACTGACTCTGGTACCGGTACCCCCTTTATATAGCCTCCACACTGACTCGGTACCGGTACCCCTTTATATAGCCTCCACACTGACTCGGTACCGGTACCCCCTTTATATAGCCTCCACACTGACTCGGTACCGGTACCCCCTTTATACAGCCTCCACACTGACTCGGTACCGGTACCCCCTTTATATAGCCTCCACACTGACTCGGTACCGGTACCCCCTTTATATAGCCTCCACACTGACTCGGTACCGGTACCCCCTTTATATAGCCTCCACACTGACTCCGGTACCGGTACCCCCTTTATATAGCCTCCACACTGACTCGGTACCTGTACCCCCTTTATACAGCCTCCACACTGACTCGGTACCGGTACCCCCTTTATATAGCCTCCACACTGACTCGGTACCGGTACCCCCTTTATATAGCCTCCACACTGACTCGGTACCGGTACCCCCTTTATATAGCCTCCACACTGACTCGGTACCGGTACCCCCTTTATATAGCCTCCACACTGACTCGGTACCGGTACCCCCTTTATATAGCCTCCACACTGACTCGGTACCGGTACCCCCTGTATATAGCCTCCACACTGACTCGGTACCGGTACCCCCTTTATACAGCCTCCACACTGACTCGGTACCGGTACCCCCTTTATATAGCCTCCACACTGACTCGGTACCGGTACCCCCTTTATATAGCCTCCACACTGACTCGGTACCGGTACCCCCTTTATATAGCCTCCACACTGACTCGGTACCGGTACCCCCTTTATTTAGCCTCCACACTGACTCGGTACCGGTACCCCCTTTATATAGCCTCCACACTGACTCGGTACCGGTACCCCCTTTATATAGCCTCCACACTGACTCGGTACCGGTACCCCCTTTATATAGCCTCCACACTGACTCGGTACCGGTACCCCCTTTATATAGCCTCCACACTGACTCGGTACCGGTACCCCCTTTATACAGCCTCCACACTGACTCGGTACCGGTACCCCCTTTATATAGCCTCCACACTGACTCGGTACCGGTACCCCCTTTATATAGCCTCCACACTGACTCGGTACCGGTACCCCCTTTATACAGCCTCCACACTGACTCGGTACCGGTACCCCTTTATATAGCCTCCACACTGACTCGGTACCGGTACCCCCTTTATATAGCCTCCACACTGACTCGGTACCGGTACCCCCTTTATATAGCCTCCACACTGACTCGGTACCGGTACCCCCTTTATACAGCCTCCACACTGACTCGGTACCGGTACCCCTTTATATAGCCTCCACACTGACTCGGTACCGGTACCCCCTTTATACAGCCTCCACACTGACTCGGTACCGGTACCCCCTTTATATAGCCTCCACACTGACTCGGTACCGGTACCCCCTTTATACAGCCTCCACACTGACTCGGTACCGGTACCCCCTTTATATAGCCTCCACACTGACTCGGTACCGGTACCCCCTTTATATAGCCTCCACACTGACTCGGTACCGGTACCCACTGTATATAGCCTCCACACTGACTCGGTACCGGTACCCCCCTTTATACAGCCTCCTTATTGTGTTCCTTTTCAAATGTTTTACTTTAGTTTATTTGGTGAATATTTTCTTAACTCTTCTTGAACTGCACTGTTGGTTAAGGACTTGTAAGTAAGCATTTCCCGGTAAGGTCTACACTTGTTGTATTCGGCACATGTGACAAATAAAGTTTGATTTGATTTGATTCTTCTGCCTCGATAGCAACTAGTTCATTCTACGACAAACAATAATGTTTTTATATTGAATTCAACTAAAAAACTTGAACATTATTTGTAAGATGTGAAATAAAAGCACTTTCTGTTTATCACAGACAGACATTTTGTGTAGGAGATGGAAGCTGAGATCTTAACGAGTTGGTAGAGTCGCTAGTCAACTCTGAGTTTCAGGAGGGGAGGGAGAGATGAAGGAAATTCAAACAATATTTTAGGCACTGTTCACACATATTTAAGTAATAGGAACATAATCATATTTGTATCATATTTTGTACCATGTATTTGAGCTTTCAGCATGAATTATTCTTTACCAGAAAGGTAACATTTAAAAAAATATTTCTTGCACTTTAATAGTTATTGTTATGGCCCCCTCATGAAAAAGAATTAAATCCGGGCATAGCCAGACATCCGAGAGACCAGCAATTGTCATTGAACCGGTCAATGGACATACAAAGTCAGGTCTATCTACAACACAAGAGCTTTAGAGCATGTTCATATGTATCATCAAAAGAACAGCAACTTTTCAAGGTGGGATTTTTCCTGACAATACTAATAAGATGAGGCAGTCACCTATCATGCTAATTACAGGATGTCATTGGGTAACAACACATCTACAGTAGATTCTCAGAAAGCACTCATTTTGGTTGAGTCCCTGACAGACTGGAAAAACCTATGGTATTCGTTGACATTAACTGAATATAGGGATGAAAGGATGTGTCAAACTCAACTACTTGATGGCTGCAGTGTGTGCTAGTTGACATTGCTCCCCTGGACAGTTGATCAATAAACGGACTTAACTTAAAGGAGAGAAGGAATGAAAGCTAACAAGAAATGCAGCCTTCCAATATTTGAATTTCAGTCCCCTGGTCTGGAGCTGACTGCTTAGCAAGGGGTCTTTGTGTGTCGTCCCTGTTGTAGTGTGCATGTGTGTGTGTGTGTGTGTGTGTGTGTGTGTGTGTGTGTGTGTGTGTGTGTGTGTGTGTGTGTTTGTGTGTGTGTGTGTGTTTGTGTGTGTGTGTTTGTGTGTGTGTGTTTGTGTGTGTGTGTTTGTGTGTGTGTGTGTGTGTGTGTGTGTGTGTGTTTGTGTGTGTGTGTGTGTGTTTGTGTGTGTGTGTGTGTGTTTGTTTGTGTATGTGTGTGTGTGTGTGTGTGTGCAGGGATGCAGTAGTCTGTCTTACTGTAGAGATATGAATAATGAAACAGAACTCTATGCAAAATGAATGTGTGTGGTCCTGAAAGTGCATGGGTGTTTGTGTACTATATACTGTTGTGTGAAGGGCATTGATGAAGGTTGTGTATTACCAATGCATCTCCCTGCTCATCTATATTCATAATGTCAAACAACACAGTGTTAAAGGTGGTAAAATAGCAGATATATTGTACATCCATCATAAAGCTGAGGGTTAACCTACCGCCCTCTGAGAATACCTGCCTTTAGCAGTACAGGCTTTCCTTGGTCTGTGGGACAAACCAACCAGAGGCCAACATGTATACTCAATGCTGTAATCCATTCATTTAAGTTCACATTTAAATGAACAGGTCTCTCTGGTAGAATAGATTTCAACTCAATGAGGATCACCTCATTGGGTCCCTTGTAGCTCAGTTGGTAGAGCATGGTGCTTGCCAGGGTTGTGGGTTCAACTCCCATGGTGGGCTAATATAAAAATGCATGCACTCACTACTGTAAGTCACTCTGGATAAGAGTGTCTGCCAAATGACTAATAAAAAACCTGTGTAAATAAAGGTTATATATGTGTGTTAAAGCTGAGGTCTGCCCTTACTGAGATCTTCCTTTCATCATACTGCCTTCTTTGGGATGGAGGATTAACCACCAGCAGAGGTCAACATGTATGGGTAGTGAATATAAACATGGTTTATTGTATACAGTGGGGCAAAAAAGTATTTAGTCAGCCACCAATTGTGCAAGTTCACTTAAAAAGATGAGAGAGGCCTGTAATTTTCATCATAGGTACATTTCAACTATGACAGACAAAATGAGAAAAAAAATCCTGAAAATCACATTGTAGGATTTTTAATGAATTTATTTGCAAATTATGGTGGAAAATAAGTATTTGGTCACCTACAAACAAGCAAGATTTCTGGCTCTCACAGACCTGTAACTTCTTCTTTAAGAGGCTCCTCTGTCCTCCACTCGTTACCTGTATTAATGGCACCTGTTTGAACTTGTTATCAGTATAAAATACACCTGTCCACAACCTCAAACAGTCACACTCCAAACTCCACTATGGCCAAGACCAAAGAGCTGTCAAAAGACACCAGAAACAAAATTGTAGACCTGCACCAGGCTGGGAAGACTGAATCTGCAATAGGTAAGCAGCTTGGTTTGAAGAAATCAACTGTGGGAGCAATTATTAGGAAATGGAAGACATACAAGACCACTGATAATCTCCCTCGATATGGGGCTCCATGCAAGATCTCACCCCGTGGGGTCAAAATGATCACAAGAACGGTGAGCAAAAATTCCAGAACCACACGGGGGGACCTAGTGAATGACCTGCAGAAAGCTGGGACCAAAGTATCAAAGCCTACCATCAGTAACACACTACGCCGCCAGGGACTCAAATCCTGCAGTGCCAGACGTGTCCCCCTGCTTAAGCCAGTACATGTCCAGGTCCATCTGAAATTTGCTAGAGAGCATTTGGATGATCCAGAAGAAGAATGGGAGAACGTCATATGGTCAGATGAAACCAAAATATAACTTTTTGGTAAAAACTCAACTCGTCGTGTTTGGAGGACAAAGAATGCTGAGTTGCATCCAAAGAACACCATACCTACTGTGAAGCATGGGGGTGGAAACACCATGCTTTGGGGCTGTTTTTCTGCAAAGGGACCAGGACGACTGATCCGTGTAAAGGAAAGAATGAATGGGGCCGTGTATCGTGAGATTTTGAGTGAAAACCTCCTTCCATCAAAAAGGGCATTGAAGATGAAACGTGGCTGGGTCTTTCAGCATGACAATGATCCCAAACACACCGCCCAGGCAACGAAGGAGTGGCTTCGTAAGGAGCATTTCAAGGTCCTGGAGTGGCCTAGCCAGTCTCCAGATCTCAACCCCATAGAAAATCTTTGGAGGGAGTTGAAAGTCCGTGTTGCCCAGCAACACCCCCAAAACATCACTGCTCTAGAGGAGATCTGCATGGAGGAATGGGCCAAAATACCAGCAACAGTGTGTGAAAACCTTGTGAAGACTTACAGAAAACATTTCACCTCTGTCATTGCCAACAAAGGGTATATAACAAAGTATTGAGATAAACTTTTGTTATTGACCAAATACTTATTTTCCACCATAATTTGCAAATAAATTCATAACAAATCCTTCAATGTGATTTTCTGGATTTTTTTTCTCATTTTGTCTGTCATAGTTGAAGTGTACCTATGATGAAAATTACAGGCCTCTCTCATCTTTTTAAGTGGGAGAACTTGCACAATTGGTGGCTGACTAAATACTTTTTCTCCACTGTATATCTATTTTATGATTATTGTGTCTAGCACCAGCAGTACATCCTAAGTGATATTGGCAAGAGCAGTGTGTGGGTCTTTCTTTTCTTCAAGGACTTCATTGAATTATTCCCAAGCACCTACAACAAGCCGACTCAAAGTGCTTTTCCTATTTTCAATCAGGAAGCATTGGGTTTCGTGACTGGCTCCGTAACCCCTCTCTTCAATGGAAAGATAGTGTAAAGATACTGAAAAGATACATACTGTCTTTCTTTGGGCTGTGGGACTAGCACAGACCAAAATGTATATTCCTAACAAGTGTTATTTAATATATCACTTAAATTTAAGCATATCTATTAAAGTGGACAGGGGTAAGGACCAGTACACCCTTGACAAAGCACTGAGTCTAAACAGTTTCTATTCGTGATACCTGGCTCTGTAAACTCAATCAATTTATTAACTATTTAGCTTGAAATCAATGTTTCTCTTCTCTGTGTGGTCTCTCTCCTTTGTGAAGGATTATGGGTCTACATACATTGTTGAGATTGAAGCCCCTCTCAAACATCTGATCCCTCTACTTTGACTAATTTGATATTTGGGGACATAGGGTAACTAAATCACCAGCACTATAGTAGCATGCTAATCATACACTCCATATTCACAAGAATCCCTTCCTCTAGGGCGAATCTCAAATCAAATCCTTCCCTCCCTGTAGTGCATAACTTTGACCAGAGCCGTATAGGGCTGCCTGCCACACTATGGTGCACTGCACAGGGCATATGAGCGTGTGATTTTGTTTCACCAGTGTGTAACCAACGGGAAATATCAGTACTGATTCCAGGAGAACTAGCAGTACTGTACCAACCATGATCAGTACTCCAAACTGGGATGACCGTTTTACCAGCAACAAACCAGTTCAAATGGCACCCCAGATATTCATATAGTGCAATACTAAAAGAGGTACTAGTACTAAACGTAGAGCACTATATAAGGAATAGGGTGCCATTTGGGACACACATTAACTCTCTCAGACGCTGTATCACTCATCTGGATGGCAATCACAGGCCAACAGTTTGTTTACACATCTGGACAAACAGACAGAGAATCAACACAGTAGGAAACAGTTCAAACACCTAAAGGAGACAATAACAGACATGGGGACTGACATCCCTTATATCCAATAAGCAAAAACAACCAATTTGTTGACTGGCTCACCGGAGAAAGATGGGATTATTTGTTTCAGTTTTGACCCTTTTTTTCGATCTTGTCTCATTGCTGCAACTCCCCAATGGACTCGGGAGAGGCGAAGGTCGAGTCATGCGTCCATCCAAAACATGTCCCGCCAATCCACGATAAGCTAAGTAAAGCACCCCCGGCCAAGCCTTCCCCTAACCCAGACTACACTTGTGCACCTCCCAGTCATGGCCTGGGATTGAACCCAGGTCTGTAGTGACACCTCAAGCACTGCAGTGCCTAAGACCGCTGCACCACTCAGGAGGCTGCACCACTCAGGAGGCCTGCTAAATGGGATTCTAACCAGGAACCCTCTGACTAGATCACTGATTATATTTAGTAGTAGCTACTATCTTGTCTCATCGCTACAACTCCCGTACCGGCTCGGGAGAGACGAAGGTTGAAAGATACACAACCCAACCAATCCGCACTGCTTCTTAAAACAGCACGCATCCAACCCTCAAGCACCAATGTGTCAGAGGAAACACCATGCACCTGGAAACCTTGGTTGCCCAGCCCGCCACAGGAGTCACTGGTGCGCGAAGAGACAAGGATATCCCTACCGACCAAGCCCTCCCTAACCCGGACGACGCTAGGCCAATTGTGCGTCATCCTACATACCAGGCCAGGCCAGCCTGGGCGCGAACCAAGGGGCTCTGGTGGCACAGCTGTACAGCGCCCTTAACCACTGCGCCACCCGGGAGGCCCCTAACACTGATTATATTTAAGTGAGAATTACCTGTATAAATTAAATTAAACTGGAGCCAAGAGGAATTTGAACCAGTAACCCCTTGATTTGGCCTTAGCGCATCCATCAGCTACACATGTGATAAGACTATCAGTGTGTGTGTGTGGTATGACTATACATGAGACTCATGGTGTGTTGTAACAGACAGGCAGACAGAGAAACACATGTGATAAGACTATCAGTGTGTGTGTGTAGTATGACTATACATGAGACTCATGGTGTGTTGTAACAGACAGGCAGACAGAGAAACACATGTGATAAGACTATCAGTGTGTGTGTGGTATGACTATACATGAGACTCATGGTGTGTTGTAACAGACACGCAGACAGAGAAACACATCCATGCTAATGTGGTGTCCTCACAGTGCTGAACATACACTTCAGTTCAACAGTTAATAAACCCTAATAATACACACTACACAGCCCGACCTGTACTGCTATCAATTGGCCATAATGTGTGTATATATATGTATGTATGTATGTGTGTGTGTGTGTGTGTATATATATGTATGTGTGTGAGGGAGTGAGTGTGTGTGAGTGTGTGTGAGAGAGAGAGAGAGAGAGATAGAGCAGAATAAATGGAGAAATGGATGCAGATCAATTTAGAGAGCTGGTGTGTGTGTGTGTGTGTGTGTGTGTGCTTGTGCATGCGTCCATGAGTGTGTGTGTGATTGATAGTCTGTGGGCCACATGGTGGACTAGGGCCATTCATATGTCTGACCTCTCCACCTATCAGCAGTGAAAGACACAGGAATATACATTTGCCTACAGTGTATCTACAGAGACATGCAGTACTGGGCATCTCACCTCCTTCCTCCACAGTGACTGAATTCCAATGGAGAGAATTTGGACCTAAAATACTCTCTCTTTCTTGACCTGCTCGGCTTCCTTCCTTCACTGCTCTCTTTTTAAATCCCTCCATCTCTGCCAGGCTTTACGGGAATGTTTAAGCTCTCCCTCCTTCCTCTCCCCGATCCCTCCACTCCATCCCTCCCTCCCATGCAGAGTGCTTTGTAGCGTTACATAATCCGCCTCTGGTTGGACGGTGGTATTTCCAGTGAGAGAACGAGGGCAGGCAAGACAACACAATGGACGTCTTTTATGGGAAATCTTCAAGTGTGTGTGTATGTATATGTGTGTGTGTGTGCATGTGTGTGTGTGTGTGTTGATAGAGTGTGGGTGTGCCTGTGTGTGTGTGTTGATGGAGTAGGTGTCTGGTCTGTGTGTGTGTGTGTGTGTGTGTGTGTGTGTGTGTTGATGGAGTAGGTGTCTGGTCTATAAGTGTGTGTGTGTGTTGATGGAGTAGGTGTCTGGTCTATAAGTGTGTGTGTGTGTGTTGATGGAGTAGGTGTCTGGTCTATAAGTGTGTGTTTGTGTGTTGATAGAGTGTGTGACTCGTTTGTGAGTGTGTTAGACTGAGTTGTAATTAGTGGCTGTATCTATCTCTCTGCTGGGTAATTGCTAAAAAACCCTCAGGCTGTTTCTACAAAGGAAGATTATTATTCAACTTCTACAGTTATAAACTCCTTGTTATAGACCAGCAGGACATTACCTCACTGTTGCAGAACTTGCCTTTTACAGAACAGATACATGACTGTTACAGACCTGAAGGACATTATCTCTCTGTTAGACAGAACACACTAACTCCTGTAGTGCACCTTAGGACTGACAGAGGGCCGATATATAAATTATATAAAATTAATATAGGGCTGAGTGTACAAAACATTAGGAATACCTGTTCCTTCGATGACATAGACTGACCAGGTGAATCCAGGTGAAAGCTATGATCCCTTATTGATGTCACCTGTTAAATCCACTCTGATCAGTGTAGATGAAGGGGAGGAGACAGGTTAAAGAATGATTTTTAAGCCTTTAGACAATTGAGACATGGATTGTGTCTGTGTGCCATTCAGAGGGTGAATGGGCAAGACAAAAGATTTAAATGCCTTTGAACCAGGCTGCATCACATCCGGGCGTGATTGTGTGTCCCATAGGGCAGCACACAATTGACCCAGCGTCATCCGGGTTTGGCCGGAGTAGGCCATCATTGTAAATAAAATAAATAAAAAATACATTGAATGGTAGTAGGTGCCAGGCACAGAGGTTTGTGTCAAGAACTGCAATGCTGCTGGGTTTTTCATGCTCAACAGTTTCCCGTGTGTATCAAGAATGGTCCACCACCCATCCAGCCGACTTGACACAACTGTGGGAAGCATTGGATTCAACATAGGCCAGCACCACTGTGGAACACTTTCGACACTTTGTAGAGTCCATGCCCCAACGAATTGAGGCTGTTCTGAGGGCAAAAGGGGGTGGTGCAACTCAATACTAAGAAGGTGTTCCTAATGCTTTGTACACTCAGCATATATAGGACTGATATATGATTTTACATAGTACTGATATATGATTTAACATAGGAGTGATATAGGATTTAATATAGGACTGATATAGCATTTAATATAGGGGTGATATAGGGTTTAATATAGGGGTGATATAGGAGTGATATAGGATTTAATATAGGATTGATAAAGAGTTTAATATAGGGGTGATATAGGGTTTAATATAGGAGTGATACAGGATTTAATATAAGACTGATACAGGATTTAATATAGGAGTGATAAAGAGTTTAATATAGGCGTGATGTAGGGTTTAATATAGGACTGATGTAGAGTTTAATATAGGGTGATATAGGGTTTAATATAGGGTGATATAGGGATTAATATAGGGTGATATAGTGTCTGTTTTACCTGGTCTAGTAGCTGGTTGTAGAGTTCATGACAGTTGTCAAAGATGTATTTGTATGTTGAGTCCAGACAGGCTCTGACACAGTCCTTCACCACCATACTGGCTCTGGGAGGACTCTGTAGCTCCTGTACCTGTAATACAGATAGGAACAAAGTCAAAACACACACACACACACACACACACACACACACACACACACACACACACACACACACACACACACACATATTTTAAAGTTGTACCTTTAGAATGGTAAATAATAAGTTATAAATCTTTAAAAAATTGAAATAGACCTCTCTATCTGTGATACTTTGAAACCTACTGTATACTGTCTGTGTTTTCAGGAGAACGTGTGTGTGTGTGTGTGTGTGTGTGTGTGTGTGTGTGTGTGAGCACTTGGCTGTTTTTAAACCTAGATAAATCAGTGTGCAGGTTGGGAACTGGGGGAGAGGATTACAGGGTGATGATTGCACTGGGAGAGAGGGTGGTTAAAACGCTTCACACACGCACACACACACACACACACACGCACACACACACACATGCATGCACACGTCACTTAGACAATCAACAGAGTGTGTAACATCGTTTCAGCTAGCCTTCCAAAAGTTTCCCACAATAAGTTGGGTGAATTTTGTCCCATTCCTCCTGACAGAGCTCGTGTAATTGAGTCCGGTTTGTAGGCCTCTTTGCTCGCACACGCTTTTTCAGGTCTGCCCACACATTTCCCATGGCATCGTGGAAGTATGCTTGGGGTCATTGTCCATTTGGAAGACCCATTTGCGACCAAGCTTTAACTTCCTGACTGATGTCTTGAGATGTTGCTTCAATATATCCACATAATTTTCCTCCCTCGTGATACCATCTATTTTGTGAAGTGCACCAGTCCCTCCTGCAGCAAAGCAACCCCACAACATGATGCTGCCATCCCCGTGCTTCACGGTTGGGATGGTGTTCTTCGGCTTGCAAGCATCCCCCTTTTTCCTCCAAACATAACGATGGTCATTATGGCCAAACGGTTCAAATTTTGTTTCATCAGACTAGAGGACATTTCTCCAAAAAGTACGATCTTTGTCCCCATGTGCAGTTGCAAACCGTAGTCTTGCTTTTTTATGGCGGTTTTTCGAACAGTGGCTTCTTCCTTGCTGAGCGGCCTTTCAGGTTATGTCGATATAGGACTCATTTTTACTGTGGATATAGATACTTTTGTACTTGTTTCCTCCAGCATCTTCACAAGGTCCTTTGTTGTTGTTCTGGGATTGATTTGCATATCTCGCACCAAAGTACGTTCATCTCTAAGAGACAGAATGTGTCTCCTTCCTGAGTGGTATGACGGCTGAGTGGTCCCATGGTGTTTATTCTTGCATACTATTGTTTGTACAGATGAACGTGGTACCTTCAGGCGTTTGGAAATTGCTTCCAAGGATGAACCAGACTTATTGAGGTATTTTCTGAGGTCTTGGCTGATTTATTTAGATTTTCCCATGATGTCAAGCAAAGAGGCACTGAGTTTGAAGGTAGTCCTTGAAATACATCCACAGGTACACCTCAAATTGACTCAAATGATGTAAATTAGCCTATCAGAAGCTTCTAAAGCCATGACTCCAAGCCATGACTCCAACCTAAGTATATGTAAACTTCTGACTTCAACTGTATGTATGTAGATATATATATATATATACTGTATATACATGTGCGTGTGTGTGTTGTGTGGGAGGCCTGTTTATAACCATAATCAGTATTGACTATCACCGTAAAGGCAAGCAGTAAATTTATCAATATGCTAATTAATTGATAGGTATGCTTCTACTACAATAAACTGGGAGTGTCTCTCTCTCTCTCACACACACACACACACACACACACACACACACACACACACACACACACACACACACACACACACACACACACACACACACACACACACACACACACACACACACACACACACACACACACACACACAGAGTGTATACATACCTTCATCCTGAAGAAGGTGATGCTGGTGAGAAGGTCCACAGTAGACTTCAGGTCCTGGAGACGCTCTGGGTTACCAGCTGGGAAATTATCCTGCAGGAAAAAATAATGAGGAGATTGGTTCTCTCTACTGCTCCCTTCTCATTCTCCATCTCTCTACAGTTAAGGCTCTATTCAATCTGTATCACTGGAGTTAAGTGTTACAGTAGGATTGAAATTGGAAGGCAATGCTCTCGCGTTAACAGAGACTGTATTAAACGCTGCATATGTCGGCTCAATGGGGAATTACCTTTACATTTCTATCACGCATCCTGGAACGCTTCGTCCATACAGACTGAATACAATCCCAAAGTGCTACAGTGTGTGTATTAGGATAATGAAACGAGGGTCATAGACAACAAGAAATACTACCCAACAGATTCACAAAGGGAAGCAGCAGCCAGTGGCAGTCTATTCCCCTCCTGGAAACATACAGCATTATAACTAGGTAGTGTACGGCCCTCAAGGTGGGATCAGGTGCTGAAGGCCACTCGTCTCACAACGCTGTATCCCACGCAGGCTCATAATTCATTCACACATTGATATTGATGATGGGACACATCTAGCCATCATCACTAAACGAGTTTGATGTCTGGTCTTTTAGTGTTAAAGCCCCATGGCCCTGTGTGATGGAAACTTCCCATTCATGCTCAGAGCAGCGTGACAGGAGAGCTTTCAACACACACGTGCACCCTGATAGGCTGAGAAAAGGTTCTTGGTGAACTATACATTACTGCCCCCCACTCTCCCTTCTCTTTACCACAGACTGGCGCGCACACACACACACGCACACACACACATACACCTCCCAAGTAACTTTGAGACCAAACCTAATGAACTCTAACCCTAACCATTAGACCAATAACTGAGATTGTTACTCAGTGTTTGACAGAGTCTAAAACGGGCCTGATAACTGTGTGCTCTGATCTGAGGAGGAACTGTTCTGATTTTTGTCTGCTCGGGGCTCAATAGGTTTTGCTGTACTGCCAGTGAGGGTTTAGAGTAGGCTGGTGAGGAAATGTCAGTGGATTCTTGACTGAGTCCGTTACATAAAGTCAACATTAACTCTAAATGAACAGAAGATCTGCATCCCAAAAAGCACCCTATATTCCCTATGTAGTGCACTACCTTTGACCAGGACCCATAAGGCTCTCATCAAAAGTAGTGCACTACATAGGGAATATGGTGCAATTTGGGATGCACTCAAACTCTCTGCCAATCACAAAAGTAACGCAGAATGATCATGGACTCAAAGTCCGTGTATGAAAGCATCAATTCCGCTCAGTCGAGAATCACCGACAAAACTCATTCACTAAACCATCATTCAACTGTGTATTGTGTTTGCAGCTTTATTGTCCTTACTAAGAACAACATCTTACATATCCACCCTAAAATAATATAGAATATCCATGCTCTAAAAAGACATCCCATATACAGTACCTCAACGTCTACCCTAAA
>NC_034176.2:77465709-77480709 GCF_002021735.2 Oncorhynchus kisutch | reverse complement strand
AAAGAGAGGGGGAGAGAGGGAGGGAAGGAGAGAGAAGGGGGGCGTGGGGAGAAAGGGAGAGAGAGAGAAAGATATTAAAATGCCAAAACACTAACTATTCTTTGAAGTGTGATTTAAATAGTAACTTTCCTTTGATCATGAAAAGGAGGCAATTATTCAACTAGTAGAGAAATGATATTAAAGGAGATTAAATCAAAGAGTCAGACAGGCAGAGAGAGAGAGAGACAGAGAGACAGACAGAGAGAGAGACAGAGAGACAGAGAGAGAGAGACAGAGAGAGAGAGAGAGAGAGAGAGAGACAGACAGACAGACAGACAGACAGACAGACAGACAGACAGACAGACAGACAGACAGACAGACAGACAGACAGACAGACAGACAGACAGACAGACAGGCAGACGGACAGACGGAGAGAGAGACAGACAGACGGAGAGAGAGAGAGGGAGAGAGAGGGAGAGAATACAGAGGCAGACTGTGCTCATTCACATTCTGTGAGTTGTAATGTCATGTGATTCCCAGCAGAGTGGAACCAGCTAGAAGGTCAATAACAGGAAGATTAGAAAACTCTGAATGGAATTGTAATGTTCCTTTAAAACCGATACACACAAACAAACATGCCGCCCCTCACTCCATTGATCTTAGGAGCTGCTCCAAATACCAGCAACAAGAGACAGGCTGAGCCCCCCCCCCCCCACACACACACACATGCACGCATGCACACAAAGTTCTGATGGCCAAGGTGTCACCGCTCTGTGTCTCAAACAAATGGTCTGCTATTCACTGTAACACTCCAATACCATGTTCACTGTAACACTCCAATACCATGTTCACTGTAACACTCCAATACCATGTTCACTGTAACACTCCAATACCATGTTCACTGTAACACTCCAATACCATGTTCACTGCAACAATCCAATACCATGTTCACTGTAACATTCCAATACCATGTTCACTGTAACACTCCAATACCATGTTCACTGTAACATTCCAATACCATGTTCACTGTAACACTCCAATACCATGTTCACTGTAACACTCCAATACCATGTTCACTGTAACACTCCCAATACCATGTTCACTGCAACACCCCAATACCATGTTCACTGCAACACTCCAAAACCATGTTCACTGTAACACTCCAATACCATGTTCACCATAACACTCCAATACCATGTTCACTGTAACACTCCAATACCATGTTCACTGTAACACTCCAATACCATGTTCACTGTAACACTCCAATACCATGTTCACTGTAACACTCCAATACCATGTTCACTGCAACAATCCAATACCATGTTCACTGTAACACTCCAATACCATGTTCACTGCAACACTCCAATACCAATATACACAGAGAGACACATACACACTCTGAACACATCATGTCCATGCCTATAGGCCTGAGTTGATGAAACTTTAAAAACATCTGATTCAGCTAATCACACACTTCTAGGAAACGTCAATGCTACGCAACAAAGTCCTGATTTGTTGAAACTTGTAAAACACCAGATTCAGCTCATCAACGTCCTCAGGAGCGACTGATTAGTAGAATTAGTTGTTGTAGGGTTGAAGCAAAATCCTCCAGAAGGGTATAGCTTCCCAAATGAAGGGATGGCCACCGCTGGGCTATGTGGTTCAAAGGGTCCATCCATTATAGAAGGTCTATTTGGATCAGGTCTGTCTGCTGAGCTGACGTAGAAGGCCTTCAGGGTCGACTCTCCTCTATCCCCTCTCTCACTCAATTCAATTACATTCAATTCAAATCAAAGGGCTTTATTGGAATGGGAAACAGGTGAAATAGATCATCAACAATAGTGAAATAAACAATAAAAAATTGACAGTAAACAATGTGCAAATAGTTCAAGTGCAAAAGCGAAAATAAATAAACATAAATATGGGTTGTATTTACAATGGTGTTTGTTCTTCACTGGTTGCCCTTTTCTTGTGCAACAGGTCACAAATCTTGCTGCTGTGATTCCACACTGTAGTATTTCACCCAGTAGATATGGGAGTTTATCAAAATTGTATTTGTTTTTTAATTCGTTTTGGATCTGTGTAATCTGAGGGAAATATGTGTCTCTAATATGGTCATACATTGGGCAGGAGGTTAGGAAGTGCATCTCAGTTTCCACCTCATTTTGTGGGCAGTGGGCACATAGCGTGTCTTCTTTTGAGAGCCATGTCTGCCTACGGCGGCCTTTCTCAATAGCAAGGCTATGTTCACTGAGTAAGTTCACAGTCAAAGCTTTCCTTAATTTTGGGTCAGTCAGTCACAGTCAGGTATTCTGCCACTGTGTACTCTCTGTTTAGGGCCAAATAGCATTAGAGTTTGCTCTGTTTCTTTGTTAATTCTTTCCAATGTGTCAAGTAATTATATTTTTGTTTTCTCGTGATTTGGTTGGGACTAACTGTGTTGCTGTCCTGGGGCTCTGTAGGGTCTGTTTGTGAACAGAGTCCCAGGACCAGCTTGCTTAGGGGACTCTTCTCTAGGTTCATCTCTAGGTTAATCTCTCTCTCTCTCTCTCTCTCTCTCTCTCTCTCTCTCTCTCTCTCTTTCTCTCTCTCTCTCTCTCTCTCTCTCTCTCCTCCCTCCCTCCCTCCCTCCCTCCCTCCCTCCCTCCCTCCCTCCCTCCCTCCCTCCCTGAGCTGAATCCATTAAACTAAACCTAAGTAGGTCATGGGAATAGTAAGAGAGAAGGAGAAGGCTGCCTCTTAACAGGTATCTATTCTGCTCTACAGTCAGGCATTGACTGTTAGGAAGTGTCCCAAATGGCACCATATTCTCTTTATAGTGCACAACTTTTGACCAGGACCCATGGGGCTATTAGGGAATAGGGTTTATATGAGATAGTTTAACTTGTTAACTTGAGGTGCATTTCAAAGTTTTTCAAAAATGAGCAGCCCATTTATCTGGACAGTCATATCAATTATTTATTAAATAGCGAGAGATAGCGAGAGAGACAAAATAGCGAGAGAGAGACAAAAAAAGATGGAGGGGGAGGGAGAGAGAGAGAGACACACACACACACACACAGATGCTCACATTGGGGAGTATAATTAATTATTGTGCTCTCAGCCTCCAGATTACCCAGAAGCACTTGCGGGAGGCGAGGGTGGAGAGAGAACACTGAGAACCATGATGACTTCCTGTGAATTCCCATGGTGGCTTTAGAGCAGACAGCGCACACACACACGCACACACACACAGAGACAGGCAGCCAGGCGCTTCCTTTTCTCTCACACATGCACTCTGAACCATAGAAATTTAATGGATTCTATAGTGTTAACACTGAGGACATAGAGGCATGCTTTCCTGTATTACATCAGCACAGCAGTAAGCCTTCAGAGAACCAAGTGGAGAGAAAAGAGGGAGAAAGAGAAAGAGAGCGTCCTTACGTCATGGCCTGGTAGATGGACTCTACTCCGTATCTCATGGCGAACTCGTCCACTATCTCCTGGGACACGTCGTCATAGTAGACCTTCCACGCCTCCTCTCCTTTCACCTCTGGGATCTTCACCGCTCCACTGTTCTTTACCTCCGTCAGGTGGTGGAACAGGTTCTAAAGGAAGAGAGAAAGACAGGATGAAGAGAATAACATGAGAGAAGAGGAGTAGAGGTTCCAGTTCCAGACAGTTCCTGGAACAGTTTCCATAGAGTGGAGAAATCCATCAGACCAGTTGGTGAGTATAGATGTCTTACCTCGTGTAAACAGGTGTACTGGCCGTGGGGCGGAGCTACTTTCTCCTCTCCCTTCATCTCCACGTTGAGCTTCAATCTGATGGCTCCCGACACCATCGACTTATCAGTTCTCTTATCTAGAACACAGAACCAGACTTATCAGTTCTCTTATCTAGAACACAGAACCAGACTTGTCAGTTCTCTTATCTAGAACACAGAACCAGACTTATCAGTGCTCTTATCTAGAACACAAAACCAGATGCACCAATCCTCTTATCTAGAAAATGGTACCGGTCTTATCTAGAACATAAAACCAAACTTAACTAGAATATAGAAACAGTCTAATCTAGAACATGGAAGCAGTTGGATCTGGAACATATAATCATTATGATCTAGAACATAGAAACATTTTTATCTAGAACATATAACCAGTCTACTCTACAACATATAACCCGTTTTATAGAGAACATAGAACCAGTCTAATCTAGAACATAGAACCAGTCTTATCTAGAGCATGGAAGCAGTATGATCTGGAACATAGAACCAGTGTTCCCTAGAACATGGAAGCAGTCTGATCGTGAATATATAATCATTATTCTCTAGAACATAGAACCAGTCTTATTTAGAACATAGAACAAGTCTTATCTGGAACATGTAAGCAGAAGGATCTGGAACATACCCAGGTTGTACCACACATCCATCTCCCCGCTGAGCATGCGGACCTCGATGATGGTCTGACCCAGGAAGTCGTCCGACTCTCGTTTGAAGTGTTGTTTCATGCGAGACTTGATGTCATCATCCTCATCCCACACACGCACCTTGATCCGGTCTGTAGCGTTGTGACACTCGCTGGACAGCAAAGCACCATGTGTAGAAAAACAGCACCAGTAAAGTGAGTTAGTTTAGGGCGATATTAAAAAAAGACACAAGTTGCTATTATAATAAAAATACAATGATTATCAGAACACTTTGCTATTCTCATTCATTGCAGCTGCAGTGCTGGTTGTAGTGTGAGTGGGTGTAGGGAGAACACACATATTATGGCTTATAAAAGCATTGACAGTGCTGAATAACAACTTAAACACGCTGTATTTGTTGAGTCTCTCTTTAGTCATAGTCATTTGAATTCTCACAGTATCAACGTTGCTGTGCGCTCAAGTTTGTTTTTTACAGTCCATGGCTCGAGGAAACTGTGCAGACACAGTGAACTATCTTATTGGCCAGCGGTAGGCCTGTAGGTGCACTTGATTTCCTCTCTGGACCTGCCGGGTAAGCGGAGTTCTATCGTCAGACACATGAAGTGGTTCAAAATGGGGACACTTTGCCTTCCCGTCATTAGGGCTGTTGAATCAAGTGCATCTGACGCCTACAACACAAAAGGAATTAAGAAATGTGGAACGTAAGGCTTTATTGTTTTTTACAGAAATGTTTGGTGATTGACTAGGAATGCCTTGGAGATCAACCAGTCAATTGTGATTGACCATTTGGTAACCAATGGTTTAGGGTGTCCAAACATCATGCCTCTATCATAATTCGTTCAAAAGTTATTGTCATTTTTACCCTTGTAAGATGGCCCAAATTAGGGTGACTAAATCAGAGAAAAAAAGCTGTAAAAAATCTAGAATAAAGCCCTTGAAGGTGAAAAGCTGTGTGGCCCTCTTCCCTCCTCCCTCCTCCCATCCTCTCTCTCTCGAGCCGCTCAGCTGTTTTATCTACTGGCAGCAGCTCTGACCTAACCTGATATGACCTCACACTATCCTGGAGCACAAACAGACCTGGAGACTCAGTGTAGTCACGTCACAGTCATATGTAATGGCTAGGGTTGACATAGTGTAGGTGGCTGTTAGGATAGGGTTGTCATTGGGGCTTCAAAGGCTGGGAGTGGTCTGGAGTTGTCCTCTCTGCTAGATGTATGTGGGAAATAAAAGACCTGGAAGGAGGAGAGAGAGGAGAATGAAAGAGAGTAGAGGAAGAGAGAGGAGAGGGAGAGAAGAGTAAAGTAGAGAAGAATAGAGGAGAGAAAAGGGAGATGAGAGGGGGGAGGGGCCAGGAGAGGAGAGGAGAGTAAAGGGAGATGAGAGGGGGGAGGGGCCAGGAGAGGAGAGGAGAGTAAAGTAGAGAAGAATAGAGGAGAGTAAAGGGAGATGAGAGGGGGAGGGGCCAGGAGAGGAGAGGAGAGTAAAGGGAGTTGAGAGGGGGAGGGGCCAGGAGAGGAGAGGAGAGTAAAGTAGAGTAGAGAAGAATAGAGGAGATTAAAGGGAGATGAGAGGGGGGAGGGGCCAGGAGAGGAGAGGAGAGTAAAGGGAGATGAGAGGGGGGGAGGGGACAGGAGAGGAGAGGAGAGGAGAGGAGAGGAGAGGAGAGGAGAGGAGAGGAGAGGAGAGGAGAGGAGGAGAGGAGAGAGGAGAGGAGAGGAGAGGAGAGGAGAGGAGAGGAGAGGAGAGGAGAGGAGAGGGAGAGGAGAGGGGGAGAGGAGAGGAGAGGAGAGGAGAGGAGAGGAGAGGAGAGGAGAGGAGAGGAGAGGAGAGGAGAGGAGGAGAGGAGAGGAGAGGAGAGAGGAGAGGAGGAGGAGAGGAGAGGAGAGGAGGAGAGGAGAGGAGAGGAGAGGAGAGGAGAGGAGAGGAGAGGAGAGGAGAGGAGAGGAGAGGAGAGGGGAATGTCTGTCAGGTGGGATTGACATCATTCTGCCCCACCGGCTCTCTTTAGGAAACCCTGTTGTCCCTAGTGTTTTCCACCACCCAAGGGGGTGTGTGTGTGCGTGTGCGTGTGCGTGTGTGTGTGTGTGTGTGTGTTAGTGGCACCCTCAGATGGATGTCCCTGCCAGGCAGAGAGCAAAGATCCCAAGACCCTGTCACATGGCATGAGGATAACATCTTTTCCCTCTATGTCTTGTTTTCTCTCTGTCAGACAGACAGACAGACAGACAGACAGACAGACAGACAGACAGACAGACAGACAGACAGACAGACAGACAGACAGACAGACAGACAGACAGACAGACAGACACGCAGTGCCTCCATCAGCAGACAGAGAACATGGTGGAAGGCAGCTCTAACAAAGCCTCTTTGTCTCCTAGATACAGGTATTCTAATCACCAGTGCTATGGTTTCTATGGAAATGGGGTGCTTGATTTATCTTTATCTATGTATGTCTCTATTTAAAGCTGGAATCCATACTTGGTGAAACTGCCACATTCGTTGGTAATATTACAACAAAAGTTATTTCAAACAACAAACACGTTTTCTTGTCTCTGACATTAGTGCACATCATTAGTGCACATCACTTCCCGCGCCATAGAAAAGCAGAGGATGTGTTGCAACAATGTGTTCAGGATGCTGGATGATCCTCTTCTCTTTTATTATCAAAACAAAAACAGCAACAATTGCGGCTGTGGTGAACAATGGTGCTGTTCAACCTGACACGTATTTCAGCTTGAAGTCCATATAGGATACTGCAGATACTGTGATGTATTTATACAACAATAGGATATACTGGCTTTAGAACAGACTCCTTAAGCCTCATGACGTTGATGTGAAATGTGTCGTTCATACATAGTGCTATTGTGTTGTTTTACAGAAAGCCACATTCCAGTGTTCTAGGTTGTGTTAGATAATATCATTAGTTCTCGGTTCTCTGTGTACCTTAAATCAACATGATCAACATCACAATCAACATGACAGTCTGTCACCACTCAGAGTTTAGAGTTCAGACTCACAGAGAGCCAGATTAAAACCATAATACCTTCTCTAATGACACCATGGGTCAATCTCTACATAGCACAACAGCACTACACATCATCAAAAGTTCCCTCTCCAAGTTGTTGTATATTTAAAAAGGGCCTGAGCTAACATGGGTTAGCTTCATAATACTTTCAGTAAACTCAAACAAAGCTGTACACTCAAAGCTGGGGGTGAAATGAAGCTTGGAATTCAGGCCAAAGAGTTCCATTTTGGTTTCATCAGGTCAGAGAATCTTGTTTAGAGTCTTGTTTCTCATGGCCTAAGAGTCCTTTAGGTGCCTTTTGGAAAACTCCAATCGGGCTGTCATGTATCTTTTACTGAGGAGTGGCTTCTGTCTGCCAACACACTGTCAATGACACTGACTCAACTCCAGCCACTTTAATAATGGGAATTGATGGGAAATTATGTAAATATATCACTAGCCACTTTAAACAATGCTACCTTATATAATGTTACTTACCCTACATTATTCATCTCATATGCATATGTATATACTGTACTCTATATCATCGACTGCATCCTTATGTAATACATGTATCACTAGCCACTTTAACTATGCCACTTTGTTTACATACTCATCTCATATGTTATACTGTACTCGATATCATCTACTGTATCTTGCCTATGCTGCTTTGTACCATCACTCATTCATATATCCTTATGTACATATTCCTTATCCCCTTACATTGTGTATAAGACAGTAGTTTTTTTTGGAATTGTTAGTTAGATTACTTGTTCGTTATTACTGCATTGTCGGAACTAGAAGCACAAGCATTTCGCTACACTCGCATTAACATCTGCTAACCATGTGTATGTGACAAATAAAATTTGATTTGATTTGATTTGATTTGTCTGGCCTCTACCATAAAGGCCTGATTGGTAGAGTGCTGCAGAGATGGTTGTCCTTCTGGAAGGTTCTCTCATCTCCACAGATGATCTCTGGAGCACTGTCAGAGGGACCATCGGGTTCTTGGTCACCTCCCTGACCAAGGCCCTTCTCCCCAGAATGCTCAGTTTGGCCAGGCTGCCAGCTCTAGGAAGGTGGTTCCAAACTTTTTCCATTTAAGAATGAGGGAGGCCACCTTCAATGCTGCAGAAATGTTTTGGTACCCTTCCCCAGATCTGTGTCTGACATGCACTGTCAACTATGGGACCTTATATAGACAGGTGTGTGCCTTTCCAAATCATGTTCAATCAATTGAATTTACCACAGGAGGACTCCAATCTAGTTGTAGAAACATCTCACTGATCAATGGAAACAGGATGTACCTGAGCTCAATTCTGGGTATCATAACAAAGGGTCTGAATACTGATGTAAATAAGGTGTTTCTGTTCTTTATTTTTTAATAAATGTGCAAACATTTCTAAAAACCTGTTTTTTCCTTTATCATTATGTGGTATTGTGTGTAGATTGAAAAACATTTATTTAATCCATTTTAGAACAAGGCTTTAACATAACAAAAGGTGGAAAAAGTCAAGGGGTCTGAATACTTTCCAAATGCACTGTATATGATATTCATGTCAATAACACATTTGTCAGTGAAATGCATATGAATTATGTTCCATCTCCTCTCCCCTCATTTGTTGGTGTTGTAGGTTCTGCATGTCTGTGATAACAATGTCTGCTGGAGTGTTTGTATTACAGCTGAAGAAGGCAGCCCTGTCTGAGCCAGAATGGCCCCTAGGATAGGAGCATACCTCCTGTTTCTGTAGCCTGAGGCAGTCTTTATGTACACCACCTGGACAGGTGCATATATTTTTCTCTATGGGTGGCCCCAGCGGGAATCAAACCAACGGGTTGCAAGTGCCATGCTCTACCGACTAAGCCACAAAGGACCACGTCTATAATACAGCCTGTAGTACACTGGCTTAGGTTGTAGTAATGTTGTAGCAGTGATATACTGTATGTTCATACTCACAAGAAGAACTTCTCGTCCCAGACAGGGTTGAGGTTCCCAAAGATGGTCTTGGTACGCCGTTTGGTCTTCCCTACCTGGACAGTCACATAGGGGTCACTGGAACCTGTCTTATCCTTGGCCTGCAGACCCTGGGCACACATCACTGGAGAGGAGAGAGGGGGAGGCAGGGAGAGATGGGGGAATAGAGGGAGGCAGAGGAAGACAGGAAGGTAGGGGAAGACAGAGGAGGACAGGGGAGACCGGGAAGACAGAGGAAGACAAGGGGAGACAGGGGAAGACAGAAATAACAACAGTAAGACTTAAGAGGCTTTTGTTCCAGTCCAGCACTAATATACAGTATAATATACATATTAAAATATATGTAACACGTAAAGCCTGCAGGTTTATAGCTGTATTACTTGCTATGCACTAGTAGATCCTTGTCCTATGTCTAATGTACGTATAGGTACCATAGCCATGTAAACGTGTCTCCAGTATAGCCAATCTGTTTGTTGGGGAAGCAGTGAATATCTGCCTCGCCAACAGACAGATACCTAAGAGAGACCAGTCCACCACCACCATCGCACATGACCATGCACAAGCACACACACACACACACACTACATTTAAATATATTTGTATTTTATTTAGCAGGGTTCTCTTATCCGGAGCGACTTACATTAATCTTAAGATAACTTGTTGAGACAACCACATATCACAGTCTTTGCAAATACATTGTTCCTCAATAAAGAAGGAAAAAACAAGTGCACTTGTGTTTTTTATGGGGGAATAAGACTGAGATGTCTCATTAAAGATGCAGCACTTAAAGATGCACTCCTGAACATCTGGCATTTCAGCCAGCAGTTTTGAAAGTGGTGTTCACGAGCCAAAACAGGTCCCCGTTTCCTGTGTATTACATCATCCAACTGTGTACTACGTCATCCAACTGTGTACTACGTCATCCAACTGTGTACTACGTCATCCAACTGTGTACTACGTCATCCAACTGTGTACTACGTCATCCAACTGTGTACTACGTCATCCAACTGTGTACTACGTCATCCAACTGTGTACTACGTCATCCAACTGTGTACTACGTCATCCAACTGTGTACTACGTCATCCAACTGTGTACTACGTCATCCAACTGTGTACTACGTCATCCAACTGTGTACTACGTCATCCAACGGTGTACTACGTCATCCAACTGTGTACTACGTCATCCATTTCTTGTTAAAGGTGGAATATGCAGAAATCACTCTTCTATTTCCTGGTTGCTAAAATTCTAATAGTTTGGCTAAGTTTATGTGATAAAACAAGCAATTGTTACAAAACAAGCAATTATTGAATACAGTAATACATTAGAAACACCTTCTCTTTCCAAGACATAAACTTTATTTAACCAGGTAAGCTAGTTGAGAACAATTCTCATTTACAACTGCGACCTGGCCAAGATAAAGCAAAGCAGTGCGACAGAAACAACAACCCAGAGTTACACATGGAATAAACAAGCATACAGTCAATAACACAATACAAAAAAGAGTCTATATACAGTGTGCGCAAATAGTGTTAGGAGGTAGGCAATAAATAGGCCATAGTAGCAAAGTAAATACAATATAGCAGATTACCACTGGAGTGATACATGAGCAGATGATGACAAGCAGATGGTGGTGTGTAAGTAGTGATACTGGTGTGCAAAAGAGCAGCAAAGTAAATAAAAACAATATGGGATGAGGTAGGTAGAATGTGTGGGCTATTTACAGATGGACTATGTACAGCTACAGTGATCAGTTAGCTGCTCAGATAGCTGATGTTTAAAGTTAGTGAGGGAAATGTAAGTCTCAAGCTTCAGCAATATTTGCCATTCGTTCCAGTCACTCTCAGCAAAGAACTGGAAGGAAAGGCGGCCAATGGGGTGTTGGCTTTGGGGATGACCAGTGAGATATACCTGCTGGAACGTGTGCTACGGGTGGGTGTTGTTATTGTGACCAGTGAGCTAAGATAAGGCGGAGCTTTACCTAGCATAGACTTCTAGATGACCTGGAGCCAGTGGGTCTGGCAACGAATATGTAGCGAGGGCCAGCCGACTAGAGCATACAGGTCGCAGTGGTGGGTGGTATAAGGCGCTTTGGTAACAAAACAGATGGCACTGTGATAGACTACATCCAATTTGCTGAGTAGAGTATTGGAAGCAATTTTGTAGATGACATCGCTGAAGTCGAGGATCGGTAGGATAGTCAGTTTTACTAGGCTATGTTTGGCGGTGTGAGTGAAGGAGGCTTTGTTGCGAAATAGAAGAACGATTCTAGATTTGAGTTTGGATTGGAAATGTTTGATATGAGTCTGGAAAGAGAGTTTACAGTCTAGCCAGACACCTAGGTATTTGTAGTTGTCCACGTATTCTAGGTCAGAATAGAATATTCTAGGTCAGAACCGAGTAGTGATGCTAGTCGGGCAGGTGCGGGCAGCGAACGGTTGAAAAGCATGCATTTGGTTTTACTAGAACAGATGGAGGCCACGGAAGGAGAGTTGTATGGCATTGAAGCTTGTTTGGAGGTTAGTTAGCACAGTGTCCAAAGAACAGCCAAATGTATACAGAATGGTGTCGCCTGCGTAGAGGTGGATCAGGGAATCACACGCAGCAAGAGCGACATCGTTGATATGTACAGAGAAAAGAGTCGGCCTGAGAATTGAACCCTGTGGTACCCCCATAGAGATTCCCAGAGGTCCGAACAACAGGCCCTCCGAATTGACACACTCTGTCTGCGAAGTAGTTGGTGAACCAGGCGAGGCAGTCATTTGAGAACCAAAGCTATTGAGTCCTGCCGATAAGAATACAGTGATTGACAGAGTCGAAAGCCTTGGCCAGGTTGAAGAAGCCTGCTGCACAGTACTGTCTTTTATCGATGGTGGTTATGATATCGTTTAGTACCTTGAGCGTGGCTGAGGTGCACCCGTGACCAGCTCGGAAACCGGATTGCCCAGCGGAAAAGGTACGGTGGGAATCGAAATGGTCAGTGATCTGTTTATTAACTTGGCTTTCAAAGAATTTAGAAAGGCAGGGCAGGGTGGATATAGGTCTATAACAGTTTGGGTTTAGTGTCACCCCCTTTGAAGAGGGTTGCAACAATGGCGGAAAATAATTGTTGAAAGAGAGGGTCCAGATTGTCTAGCCCAGCTGATTTGTACGGGTCCAGGTTTTGCAGCTCTTTCAGAATATCTGCTATCTGGATTTGGGTGAAGGAGAAGCTGGGGAGGCTCGGGCAAGTAGCTGCGGGGGGTGCAGACCTGTTGGCCGGGGTTGGGGTAGCCAGGAGGAAAGCACGTCCAGCCGGTGAATCCAGGTGAAAGCTATGATCCCTTATTGATGTCACTTGTTAAATCCTCTTCAATCAGTGTAGATGAAGGGGAGGAGACAGGTTAAAGAAGGAGTTGGAAGCCTCGAGCCAATTGAGACATGGATTGTGTATGTGTTCCATTCAGAGGGTGAATATTTAAGTGCCTTTGAACGGGGTATGGTAGTAAGTGCCTGGCTCACTGGTTTGAGTGTCAAGAACTGCAATGTTGCTGGTTTTTCACACTCAACAGTTTCCCGTGTGTATCAAGAACGATTCACCACCCAAAGGACATCCAGCCAACTTGACACAACTGTGGGAAGCATTGGAGTCAACATGGCCAGTATCCCTGTGGAATGCTTTTGACACCTTGTAGAGTCCATGCCCAGATGAATTGAGGCTGTTCTGAAGGCAAAAACGGGGTGCAACTCAATATTTGGAAGGTGTTTCCTAATGTTTTGTACTCAGTGTATAGTTTAGAGAATCATTGTACCATCTACATCTCTGTTAAACATGTTTTCAATAACCCCAAATATAGTTTTTCAGCAGTTTGAAGCTGGTGTACAAAACCGATAGTAAAAGATGCAAACACTAAGACTTAAGAACAGGAAGCATAGAATCTCTGCACATAGAACAGATCTACCACGTCTTAAATTTGCTTTCAATAAGAATGACAGATCTATAACTCACATTTTTATGTGAATTTGGTCAGGTCGCCCAAAGAGTTACATATTATAGCTTTAAGACTTTTGCCATATCTGTGATATGTTGCATCTTCAACTTGGCATTTGTCCTATATTTTTTATTTAATCCCAGCCCCCGTGGGCGGCCTTTTGCCTTTTGGTAGGCCATCATTGTAAATAATAATTAGTTCTTAACTGACTTGCCTAGTAAAATAAAGGTTAAATAGAAAACAAATCAATAAAAATGCCCTAGCCAGAATATACCAACAACAGCAACTTGCTGAAAGACAAAATATACTTAGGTTAGCTACTCTCGCAGAGACTATTTGTCTTCCCAGGCTATGGATGAGGCACACACACACAGACACATACCCTCACCAACACAGACACACAACCTATACCCCATTAGCCGCTCCCCCACACACCCTGCTAAAACACACCCTGCTCCACACACCCTTAACCATCCAACTCAGACAGGAAGTAGTATTTCCCAGCCCCATAAAAGGTAAAAGGACACTGGGCATTAAATATGTATGAGTGACACTCTGTATTATTCATGGTACATAACTCCCCCAGCCAGCCCCTCTGCTGTCGCTGACAGAGACTGGTGGGCCGGGCTCTCAAAGACACCACAAATGAGAAGCTACAGCCTCGTGTTGCCCCCGGCAGCAAGAACTACAATACAATGAGAGAGGGGGGGAGAGGGGATGAGAGGGAGAGAGCGAGGGGATACCGGGGATAGACAGAGATAGGGAAGAAATGGCAGAGAGAGAGAGTGAAAAGGGAGAAAAGGGGGAGAGAGAGGGTAGCGGAGAGAGAGAGGGTGATGTGGAAAGGGAGAGGGAGGAGTGGAAAGGGAGAAAAGGGGGAGAGAGAGAGGGGTAGGAGGAGAGAGAGAGGGAGGAGTGGAAAGGGAGAAAGGGGGAGAGAGAGAGGAGTAGAGGAGAAGAGAGAGGGTGATGTGGAAAGGGAGAGGTGATTGGAAAGGAGAAAAGGGGGAGAGAGAGAGGGTAGAGGAGAGAGAGAGGGAGGAGTGAAAGGGAGAAAAAGGGGGAGAGAGAGAGGGGTAGAGGAGAGAGAGAGGGGTGGATGTGGAAAGGGAGGAGTGGAAAGAGAGAAAAGGGGAGAGAGAGAGGGGTAGCGGAGAGAGAGAGGGTGATGTGGAAAGGGAGAGGGAGAAGTGGAAAAGGGCAGAAAGAGGGGGAGAGAGAGGAGGGGTAGCGGAGAGAGAGAGGGTGATGTTGGAAGGAGAGGGGAGGAGTGGAAGGGAGAAAAGGGGAGAGAGAGAGGGGTAGCGGAGAGAGAGAGGGTGAATGGAAAGGGAGAAAAGGGGGAAAGAGAGAGGGGTAGAGGAGAGAGAGAGGGTGATGTGGAAAGGGAGAGGGAGGAGTGGAAAGAGAGAAAAGGGGGAGAGAGAGGGGTAGAGGAGAGAGAGAGGGTGATGTGGAAAGGGAGAGGGAGGAGTGGAAAGGGAGAAAAGGGGGAGAGAGAGGGTGAGGAGAGAGAGAGAAAGGGTGATGTGGAAAGGAGGGGAGGAGTGGAAAGGGAGAAAAGGGGAGAGAGAGGGGTAGCAAGAGAGAGAGGGTGATGTGGAAAGGGAGACGGAGGAGTGGAAAGGGAGAAAAGGGGGAGAGAGAGAGGGGTAGCGGAGAGAGAGAGG
>NC_034176.2:77452858-77465609 GCF_002021735.2 Oncorhynchus kisutch | reverse complement strand
GGGGGTACCGGTACAAGAGTCAATGTGGAGGATATATACAGGTGGGTACCGGGTACAGAGTCAATGTGGAGGCTATATACAGGGGGTACCGGTACAGAGTCAATGTGGAGGCTATATACAGGGGGTTACAGGTACGAGTCAATGTGGAGGCCTATATACAGGGGGTACCGGTACAAGTCAATGTGGAGGGCTATAATAACAGGGGGGTACCGGTACAGAGTCATGTGGAGGCTTTATACAGTTGGGGTACCGGTACAGAGGTCAACTGTGGAGGCTTTTATACAGGGGGGGGGGTACCGGGGTACAGAGTCATGTGGAGGATATATACAGGGGTACCGGTACAGAGTCAATGTGGAGGCTATATACAGGGGGGGTACCCGTACAGAGTCAATGTGGAGGCTATATACAGGGGGGACGGTACAGAGTCAATGTGGAGGCTATAAGGGGACGGTACGAGTCATGTGGAGGCTATATACAGGGGTACCGGTACAGAGTCAATGTGGGAGGGCTATATACAAGGGGGGTACCGGTACAGAGTCAATGTGGTAGGCTTTATATCAGGGGGTACCGGTAAGAGTTAATGTGGAGGCTTTATACAGGGGGTACCGGTACAGAGTCAATGTGGAGGCTTTATACAGGGGTACGGTACAGAGTCAATGTGGAGGCTTTATACAGGGAGTAACGTACAGAGTCATGTGGAGGCTTTATACAGGGGTACCGGTACAGAGTCAATGTGGAGGCTTTATACAGGGATACCGGTACAGAGTCAATGTGGAGGCTTTATACAGGGTACCGGTACAGAGTCAATGTGGAGGCTTTATACAGGGGGTACGGTACAGAGTCAATGTGGAGGCTTTATACAGGGAGTACCGGTACAGAGTCAATGTGGAGGGCTTTATACAGGGGGTACCGGTACAGAGTCAATGTGGAGGCTTTATACAGGGAGTACCGGTACAGAGTCAATGTGGAGGCTTTATACAGGGGTACCGTACAGAGTCAATGTGGAGGCTTTATACAGGGGGTCCGGTACAGAGTCATGTGGAGGCTTTATACAGGGAGTACCGGTACAGAGTCAATGTGGAGGCTTATACCAGGGGGTACCGGTACAGAGTCATGTGGAGGCTTTAATACAGGGGGTACCGGTACAAGAGTCAATGTGGGAGCTTTATACAGGGGGTACCGTACAGAGTCAATGTGGAGCTATATACAGGGGGTACCGGTACGCAGAGTCAATGTGGAGGCTTTATACAGGGGGTACCGGTACAGAGTCAATGTGGAGGCTTATAATACAGGGGTACCGGTACAGAGTCAATGTGGAGGGTTATATACAGGGGGTACCGGTACAGAGTCAATGTGGAGGCTTTATACAGGGGGGTACCGGTACAGAGTCAATGTGGAGGCTTTATACAGGGGGTACCGGTACAGAGTCAATGTGGAGGTTATATACAGGGGTACCGTACAGAGTCAATGTGGAGGCTTTATACAGGGGGTAACGGTACAGAGTCAATGTGGAGGCTTTATACAGGGGGGTACGGGTACAGAGTCAATGTGGAGGCTTTATACAGGGGGGGTACCGGTACAGAGTCAATGTGGAGGCTTTATACAGGGGGGTACCGGTACAGAGTCAATGTGGAGGCTTTATACAGGGGGTTCCGGTACAGAGTCAATGTGGAGGCTTTATACAGGAGTACCGGTACAGAGTCAATGTGGAGGCTTTATACAGGGGGTACCGGTACAGAGTCAATGTGGAGGCTTATACAGGGGGTACTGGTACAGAGTCAATGTGGAGGCTTTATACAGGGGTACCGTACAGAGTCAATGTGGAGGTTATATAAGGGGGTACCGGTACAGAGTCAATGTGGAGGCTTTATACAGGGAGTACCGGTACAGAGTCAATGTGGAGGCTTTATACAGGGGGTACCAGTACAGAGTCAATGTGGAGGCTTTATACAGGGGTACCGGTACAGAGTCAATGTGGAGGTTATATACAGGGGGTACCGGTACAGAGTCAATGTGGAGGCTTTATACAGGGAGTACCGGTACAGAGTCAATGTGGAGGCTTATACAGGGGGTACGGTACAGAGTCAATGTGGAGGCTTTATACAGGGGGTACCGGTACAGAGTTAATGTGAAGGCTTTATACAGGGGGTACCGGTACAGAGTCAATGTGGAGGTTATATACAGGGGGTACCGGTACAGAGTCAATGTGGAGGCTTTATACAGGGGGTACCGGTACAGAGTCAATGTGGAGGCTTTATACAGGGGGTACCGGTACAGAGTCAATGTGGAGGCTTTATACAGGGGGTACCGGTACAGAGTCAATGTGGAGGCTTTATACAGGGAGTACCAGTACAGAGTCTGTGGAGGCTATATACAGGGGGTACCGGTACAGAGTCAATGTGGAGGCTATATACAGGGGGTACCGGTACAGAGTCAATGTGGAGGCTTTATACAGGGGGTACCGGTACAGAGTCAATGTGGAGGCTTTATACAGGGGGTACCGGTACAGAGTCAATGTGGAGGCTTTATACAGGGGGTACCGGTACAGAGTCAATGTGGAGGCTTTATACAGGGGGTACCGGTACAGAGTCAATGTGGAGGCTTTATACAGGGGGGGTACCGGTACAGAGGTCAATGTGGAGGCTTTATACCGGGGGTACCGGTACAGAGTGCGAATGGTGGAGGCTTTATACAGGGGGTACCGGGTACAGAGTCAACCTGTGGAGGGCTTTATACAGGGGGGTACCGGTACCAGCAGTCAATGTGGAGGTTATATACAGGGAAGTACCAGTACAGAGTCTGTGGAGCTCTATACAGGGGGGTACCGGTACAGAGTCAATGTGGAGGCTATATACAGGGGGGTACCGGTACAGAAGTCAATGTGGAGGCTTATACAGGGGGTACCGGTACAGAGTCAATGTGGAGGCTTTATACAGGGGGGGGGTACCGGTACATAGTCAATGTGGAGGCTATTATACCAGGGGGGGTACCGGACAGAGTCAATGTGGAGGCGTTTATACAGGGGGTACCGGTACAGAGTCAAATGTGGAGGCTATATACAGGGGGGGGTCCGGTACAGAGTCAATGTGGAGGCTTATACAGGGGGTACCGGTACAGAGTCAATGTGCGGGGTCAATGTACTGCCAGTTAGTGTGCATTTTTTATATGTAGAGATGTCCAGTTCTGAAGATGGACACACAGACATTCATTCTCTGCCTGATATTTCTGCTCCAAAAAGCAAAGCAGAAAGAGATAAAAGAGGGAGAAAAGAGAAAGAGAAAGAGAGAGAGAAGAGAAAGAGAGAAGAGAAAAGAGAGAGAGAGAGAAAAGAGAGCAAGGCGCTAGATAAAAGAGAGGGAGAGAGGGAGGGCAAGCGAGAGAGAGGGGGAGGAGGGTAGTTGACTAAAACATCTGTCCTGAGGGACTAGTTTGTCAATCTCCCTGCTGCTGGATTAATGACATTAGAGACACACGACTGGCTCACTGTGATGCCGTCACTGCGCTCTCCTCTCTTCCCTCTCTCCTCTCCTCCCTATCTCATCTAATCTCTCTTCCCTCTCTCCTCTCCTCCCTATCTCATCTAATCTCTCTTCCCTCTCTCCTCTCTTCCCTATCTCATCTAATCTCTCTTTCCTCTCTCCTCTCCTCCCTATCCCCTTTCCTCTATTTGCCTCCCAATCTCATCTAATCTCTCTTCCCTCTCTCCTCTCTCCTCTCCTCCCTATCCCATTTCCTCTCCTTGCCTCCCTATCTCATCTAATCTCTCTTCCCTCTCTCCTCTCCTCCCTATCCCCTTTCCTCTCCTTGCCTCCCTATCTCATCTAATCTCTCTTCCCTCTCTCCTCTCTCCTTTCCTCCCTATCCCATTTCCTCTCCTGCCTCCCTCTCTCATCTAATCTCTCTTCCCTCTCTCCTCTCCTCCCTATCCCCTTTCCTCTCCTTGCCTCCCTATCTCATCTAATCTCTCTTCCCTCTCTCCTCTTTCCTCTCCTCCCTATCCCCTTTCCTCTTCTTGCCTCCCCATCTCATCTAATCTCTCTTCCCTCTTTCCTCTCTCCTCTCCTCTCCTCCCTATCCTCTTTCCTCTCCTTGCCTCCCTATCTCCTCTAATCTCTCTTCCCTCTTTCCTCTCTCCTCTCCTCCCTATCCTCTTTCCTCTCCTTGCCTCCCTATCTCCTCTAATCTCTCTACCCTCTTTCCTCTCTCCTCTCCTCCCTATCCTCTTTCCTCTCCTTGCCTCCCTATCTCCTCTAATCTCTAATCTCTCTTTCCTCTCTCCTCTCCTCCCTATCCTCTTCCTCTCCGCAGCATATGGGTGTTTAAGGTGTAATCTGAGATACAGTTCTCTTTGGGATGTTCTTTTGTCAATTTAGCAGATAAAACACCAACATCTGCTCGCCCCCACTTAAAACCACAAAATACTCTGCAGCTACGCCAAGGACTACTACTCCCATATGCAGCTACACTCGGGACTACAAATCCCATTATATGCAGCTGCATTTAGGACTACATTTCCCATCCGCAGCTACACTCGGGACTACAGATCCCACAATCTGCAGCTACACTAAGGACTACAGATCCCATAATATGCAGCTACACATGGGACGACAGATCGCACATTCTGCAGCTATACTCTGATTAACCTTTACAGGATCGGTGACCCGACCTCAGACGGTTGAGCTAACGTAGGCTAATGTGATTAGCATGAGATGGTAAGAAACAAAACAAAATCCCAGGACATAGACATATCTGATATGTCTAATTCTTGTTAATCTAACTGGACTGTCCAATTTACAGGTGCTATTACAGTGAAATAATACCGTGCTATTGTTTGAGAGTGCACAATTATGAACATGAAACTGTATTAATAAACCAATTAGGCACATTTGGGCAGTCTTGATAAAAAATATTAAAAATTAAAAATTAAAAATTATACGACATTTTGAATAGATATGCAATAGTTCATTGGATCATACTAAAACTTTGCACATACACTGATATCTAGTGGCCATCTAGTGGCCAAAGTCTAAATTGCGCCTAGGCTAGAATAATTCATTATGGCCTTTCTCTTGCATTTCAAAGATGATAGTGCAACAAACAAAAAAACATTTTTATCTTTGTATTATCTTTTACCAGATGTAATGTGTTATATTCACCTCAATTAATTTAACATTTCCACAAACGTCAAAGTGTTTCCTTTCAAATGGTATCAAGAATATGCATATCCTTGCTTCAGGTCCTGAGCTACAGGCAGTTAGATTTGAGTTTGTCATTTTATGCAAAAATTGGGGCGGATCCTTAAGAGGTTTATACAGGGGTTTTCAAAACTCTCCTCGGGAACCCCCAGCCATTATATTTGAACAATTCTAAAACTATCACACCTGATTTAACTAGCCAACTAAATATCAAGACCTTGAATATTCCTAAACATCTGAGGGTCCCTGGGGAGAGGTTTGAAAACCACTGAACTACACAACTGTAATACAGTAAACTACACAACTGTAATAACAATATAATGAACATTACTTTGACGGTGTAATAAAGTTACCTACAAACCTTATACGTTAACGTAATAGTTACCTACAATAATGTCAATTTCTGTGATAGACTGTATTGTGATAGACAGCATTACTGGTACGGCATTAGTGATATTCGGAAATGTAGCATCCTATCCAACTATCTTTATTTATTTAGTGGGAGGAGAGGATTGGAGGGAGGGAAGGAGATGAGGATTGGAGGGAGGGAGATGAGGATTGGAGGGAGGGAAGGAGATGAGGATTGGAGGGAGAGAGATGAGGATTGGAGGGAGGGAAGGAGATGAGGATTGGAGGGAGGGAGATGAGGATTGGAGGGAGGGAAGGAGATGAGGATTGGAGGGAGGGAGATGAGGATTGGAGGGAGGGAGATGAGGATTGGAGGGAGGGAAGGAGGTGAGGATTGGAGGGAGGGAGGGAGATGAGGATTGGAGGGATGGAAAGAGATGAGGATTGGAGGGAGGGAGGGAGGGAGATGAGGATTGGAGGGAGGGAAGGATATGAGGATTGGAGGGAGGGGAGGAGATGAGGATTGCAATCAATTAAAGCAGAAAGCTCTGGAGGTCAGCGGAAAGGAAAACAAATTCTCACTCCATCGATTAAGATGTCTCTCTCTCTCTCATTCTGATTCTTGTACAGCACAGCACAGCAGTGTTCATCATTAAGCAGATTGTCTCTCAGCCGCATTACTCTCTACCTGTTCATTCCTACTGTACTGACAAGCTAATAAAGCTAATCTACTCTCTACAGTGATGAAACAGCCTAATCTAGTCATTTAGTCTGACCAAATCTATCTTCTAGCTGGACACTTCCTGGACAGTTCCAGTACAATGCCATGCAGCTCTTGTGACATTCATCTCTGAACACACACACACTTGTGGACGGACACAATGAAAGACCCACACACCCACCCACCCACACACACACACACACACACACACACACACACACACACACACTGACAGTTTTAACACGGCTGCAGGGGTCCATGTCTGTATGTGTCAAAGCCCCCCAACCAGCAGCTCTGTGTGCCCCCCCCCCCCCCCCCCACACACACACACACACACATGCATTAGTCCCTCACATTAGTCCCTCCCCCTCTTTACCCCTGGGGGATCTGATTGTCCAGTGATTTACATGCAGGCAGTGAGTGGGGCGACCTACCAGGTCCTCGTTGTTCAGGGTCGATCTAGTCACCAGGGCGAACGAGATGCCTGCCTTTCGAGCAGCGAGAGTCTGGGAAAGAGAGAGAGAGAGAAAGAGAGAGACAGAGAGAGGGGGAGTAGATAGAGAGAAAGAGAGAGAGAGAGAGAGAGAGAGAGAGAGAGAGAGAGAGAGAGAGAGAGAGAGAGAGAGGGAGAGGGAGAGCGAGAGAGAGAGAGAGAGAGAGAGAGAGAGGAGGGGGGTGGGAGTAGACAGAGAGATAGAGAGAGAGGAGGAGTAGACAGAGGGGGAGAAAGATAGAGAGAGAGAGGGAGTGAGAGAGAGGGAGAGTAAGATAGAGACAAGAAGATAATAAATAGATGCAACTAAGAACCATGACACAATATTAATAATCAAACAAAGTGGTTTTCTAGCACTGCAATAAGATTGTCACTGTCCTCTAGAAGCAGGGCCATGGGGAAATACTTTCTAATGCTGTACTTGACTATCATATCACTGTGGTGTCTGCCATAGAAATAACTGTCTATTCCTCACTTTCAGACGGTTTCTATAGTTGTAGAGCCAGAATCAGGATGCATTCCCAAGGATGCCATATTTCCTGTGTAATGTACAGTATTTTGACCTGAGCACTATGGGCGCTGCTCAAAAGTAGTGCACTCTATAGGAAATAGGGTGCCATTTGGAGTCAGCACAGAGAGATTAGCCCTGTCTATATCTAATCAGCTAAACTTTACTGCAGCAAAGAGATCAAACTCATCTTCAACTGCTAAATGAGTTTTGTTTCTGTGCATGTCTGACATGGATTCATGACTTTGTAAGATAAACAAAATGACAGAGACAGACACAGAGAGAGAGAGAGCAGGCGGGCGAGAGAGCGAGGTAGGGAGAGCGAGCGAGAGAGAGAGAGAGAGAGAGAGAGAGAGAGAGAGAGAGAGAGAGAGAGAGAGAGAGAGGAGAACCAGCGCTCTCTCAGTTTGTCTGATCTGGGGCTTCTCTGTTTGTTGATTGGTTAATCTAGTTTGTTTAATCAGCCTGTGCACAGCCAGCCTTATCTATGCTTTCTCTGGCCTCCGGCTATCCTTTGGGGACACTGACGACACTGAGGAGAAAAATACTACGGTGTCACAAACTAATCTTTGTCTTGTTCGCGGCCATAACAGCCAGACCAACTGAGAAGATAAGAAATGGAGCAACAAAATAATAGTCTTCACGTCCCAGCCCCAACCGCCACAGACCCTCACGGAGGTAGACCTGTGTTCAAATGCTATTTGAAATCTTTCAAATATTTTGACCGTTTTCTTTAGTCTTTCTTGAGAGCAAGCTGGTCGGGGAATGGGGTTAGGAATTTTGGGACTATTCTATCGGTCCATTAAGCCATGCAAGCTCAGTCAAGCACAGATCAACTATTTACAAATTATAACACAGGTCTGTCTGTCCGATTCAGACATCTCAGGATGTCTACTACAAAGAATGTACCTCTAGCGAGCTTCTTGTTCATTATCAAGGCCGTAACAACAAGTGAAGACAGAGAGAAACAGAACAACTTACCCAGATATATTTTGTAATATGTTATAATTTTGTAAAGGGCTTGGACTTACCATAGCCTGATGGTTTCCACAGACGCAATGAAACGAAAAAGCAAGAGATGCAATTAGAAGCTGTCTGTCAGGCAGGCAGGCAGACAGACATGGGCATTATCTCAAATCACACCCTATTCCCAATTAAAGTGCACTACTTTTGACCAGACTCTATAAGGATCTGGCCTATTGTCTATATAGTGCATTACTTTTGACCAGGTCCCACAGGGCTCTGATCAAAAGTAGTGCACTCTCTAGGTAATAGGGTGCCAGGGCTGATAGAAGTGCACTATAAAGAGAAAAGGATGCCATTTCAAATGAAGCCCTGATGTCACACAGAGAATAGCCACAGCATGGTTGAACTGAGAGCTTCAGAGCTAAGACAATCTGTGACATGCATTACAAGTCAGCTCTATGGAACAATTCATCTCAGTCGTTTAGAGCTCTACAATCTATAGAATCATATTCTTTACATGCATTAAACATTACAGAATTGCACTCATGCTTGGTATTTGTAGTGTTGGTCTCGGTACATGTATAGGTCCAGGTGATTTGTTTCCTGACCACATGACCTGACCAGGAACAAAACTACAGCTAGGTATCACCGCTAGCGCCCAGAGTCTTTCCTGGTCATGTCTTATGGTCTGGGAAGAACTCCTGGCCCCATCTCTGTAGGATGAAGCATTTGATCATAATATTTCCGCTGTCACTTCTGCACGTTAGTTAGTCTGGTAGACACACCAACAGACGAACACCAAACAGGACAAACAGGTACACGCAGGTACAGGTACGTTTACAGTGACGCCAGTTGGACTTTACACCACTGACTCATACACAGTACACTAACTAACTAACATGTACATTACATGGTAACATTAATATCCACTAAACAAGAGTGTGGAGAGGAGATAGATAGAGTTACATATATATCATTATACTAGGGCATTAGTAGGCAACCCTGGCCTGGAGTGCCACAGGCGCTTCATGTTTTTGATTTAACCAACCTGGAAGACCAGGTGTGTAATGGTTTTAGGCCATCACTGAACTGATCAATTAGCTCAGTTGGTCAGGTGAGGTGCCTAGTTGGAACAGAATCCTGCAGTACCTGTGGCAGTCCAGGAACAGGGCTGCCGACCCCTGTGCTAGAGAAGAGCCTGGTGCCACATCTGCATGTGCTCTAGCCAACTCCCATGAAGTCCGTCGTCATGGCCACCATACACACACAGTATACAGTATGTTATGTTGGCTAGAGCACATACAGGTGTGGACCAAATTGATATTAGAGGAATATAGGAAAATGCAGACATGGACAGCTGACAATATTGACTCAGTCTTTACCATCCTCTAGCCCGGGGGAGGCCAATCCTTCTCCCTGAGAGCTACTGCAGGTGCAGGCTTTTGCACCAGCCCTGCACAAGCTAACACACCACATTCAGCTAATCAAAGATACCGATGAGGCAGCTGATTAGTGGAGTCAGGTGTGTTGGAGCAGGGCAGGAGTAAAAAACAGTGGGCAAAGTTGACTGATATGATGCCATCCTTACAACCAGTTTACCAGTTTACAGTTGATCTTGTTTTATTGAAACAATTTCAAACGATATATTCCATTGGAAAATATGTACTTGTTGTAATATGGTTGTAATTACGTCACGCTGATTAAAATGATGTCATTACATCCAGTTTATAACCTTTCAACGAGTTTTGCCCACTGGGAAACCCAACCTAACCTCTTGAAGTAAATGTGTCTTTATAGGTAGAATAAACGTCTCGACAACATTTCCCCCTTTCCTACAAGGTCGTGCCCTGCACACATTTTCGTCTGGAGGTTGGGTTGGGGAAGCCTGCATGCCCGGTAGGTCTCCAGCCAGCGGGCTGTCCGGCCCAGGTCTAGCCATGTCTACAGCCCAGCTATGGTAAAGATCCATGGGGCATCCATGACCATGGTGTTGTGTTGGTTCAGCCATGTTTGGGGCAGCCATGGGTTCTGTAAGCAGGCGGATGTCACCTCTACATGAACCCAGAGTGTTGATGTAAGTGTAAGTGGTCAACATGCACCGCTATTCTGCTCGGGTTGCTGCAGGCATTATCAAGTAACAATACAATCTGAGTCAGGCATTACTAGTACATATTAAAACCCTGAGTTCGGATGTTACTGAGTGTGGAGATATTTATGGTTAGCTAAGAAGTCATTTTAAATATGTATTTAAATGTAAATATGTTTTGCATCCCACTGTGATTGGTGGGGATCCCTCCTGTCCCAGCCAATCAGATCGCTGTTGCTGCCCTGAAGCAATCCCACAGCCAATGGCGGACATCGACAGAGGAGAGACATGACAGGGGGACCAATTAGAACAGTGATTACTGACTTCATCCGGGGGGGGGGGGGGGGGGGGGTAAAAGGTTCTTCTTACAGTGATGCTTTTACAATGATTTAAAAGCCTCAGAACAGTTCAATCAGAAGTCAATGAAGTCCTCAGATAGATATATTTTTGGGTTGAGTTGTCAACATTTCAAATAATATTACTTAATTGTCTTGTTCGTTCAACTCCAAAATGTCAAAGTTTGGGCTTGGGGGGTTTGCCTGAAATCTGACAACTCACTGAAAAATATCCCCCATAGCTGTTATGGGTCTGTGTAAGTAATGGCAAATATCAAAGATCCACTCAAAAACCCAGAAACAACAACGACAACCTCATACTCACCAAGACATTGTTGGTTATTAATTTTCATGAGAAATATGGACAAATACAGCATCAACTCATGTTCTTCACTGTGTTATAAACAGCTATCAGAAACTATATAAGCCTTAAATTAACATCAAGCTAATATATTATCATTTCTACCAGATGTACTTTTTCACCAGGAATGAAATTGAAATATTGTACATGGATACTAAGAGCTCAGAGTGTGTGTTTCATAATTCCCTTGATGGTTGTTATGATCTATGTTAAAGGTTATATTGTATGTATAATATCTCAATAGGGTGGTAAGAAATCGAACCTGATATGGAAGACATTATATAATGAATCATGAAAACAGACACTGAAGCACAAGAAAGACTTCACCAACAGTTGAACCCATCACTACTACTAGTACGACTACTACTGCTACTACCACAACAACAACTACTACTACTACTACTACTACTACTACTGCTATACTGCTACTACTACTACAACAACTACTACTACTACTACTACTACTACTACACTGCTACTACTACTACTACTATACTGCTACTACTACTACTACTACTACTACTATACTGCTAACACTACTACACTGCTGCTACTACTACTACTACACTGCTACTACTACTACTACTACTACTACTACTACTACTACTACTACTACTACTACTACACTGGTACTAATAATACTAATACTACCAGTACTAGTACCACTACAACAACTGCTACTACACTGCTACTAATACTACTACTACTACTACTACTACTACACTACACTGATACTACTACTATACTACTACTGCTGCTAATACAACTACTACTACTACTACTACTACTGCTGCTACTAATATACTGCTACTGCTGCTGCGTCTACTAGTACTACTACTACTACTACTGATACTACTACTACACTGCTACTAGTACCACTACTACTGCTGCTGCTAATACAACTACCACTACCACTATTACTACTACTGCTACTAATACACTGCTACTACTGCTACTACTGCTACTACTACTACTACTGCTATTACTACTACTACTGCTGCTGCTATTACAACTACCACTACTACTACTACTACTACTATTACTACTATTGCTGCTGCTGCTGCTGCTGCTGCTACTACTACTATTACTACCACTACTACTACTACTACTATTACTACTACTACTACTGCTGCTGCTGCTACTACTACTACTACTACCACTACTACTACTACTACTATTACTACTACTACTACTGCTGCTGCTGCTACTAATACACTGCTACTACTGCTGTGTCTACTAGTACTACTACTACTACTACTACTGATTCTACTACTAGACTGCTACTAGTACTACTACTACTGCTAATACAACTATCACTACTACTATTACTACTACTGCTACTAATACACTGCTACTACTGCTACTACTGCTGATACTACTACTACTACTACTGCTACTACTACTACTACTACTACTACTACTACTACTACTACTACTGCTGCTGCTACTACTACTACTACTACTACTAATACACTGCTACTACTGCTACTACTGCTGATACTACTACTACTACTACTACTACTGCTAATACAACTATCACTACTACTATTACTACTACTGCTACTAATACACTGCTACTACTGCTACTACTGCTGATACTACTACTACTACTACTACTACTACTACTGCTGCTGCTACTACTACTACTACTACTGCTACTACTACTACTACTACTACTACTACTACTGCTACTACTGCTACTACTACTACTACTACTGCTACTACTGCTACTACTGCT
>NC_034176.2:77325358-77447858 GCF_002021735.2 Oncorhynchus kisutch | reverse complement strand
AGATACAATACTATGTTGTTCAGTTTGGTCTCTAGCATGAGTTCAGTTCCGACCAGAATAGATATAGTACCCGATATAGTACTACATATAGCACTATAAGAACCAGTACTATAGATGTGGTTCAGTTAAGTCTCTAACATGAGTTCAGTTCCTAACAGAATAGATAGAGTACTAGATATAGTACTACATGTAGCACTATATGATCCAGTACTATAGATGTTGTTCAGTTAAGTCTCTTACTACAGTACATAGATACAGCCATATCTGGTGGTGGTCCTGTTGCTCAGTTACTAGAGCTTTGTGATTTATGTCTATAAATGAAAAGTGCTCTACAAATGCAATTTATTATTATTATTATCATTATTATTATTATCATTCGCAGCAACGCCAAGGTCGGAGGTTCAATTCCTGCAGGGGTCACATACGCATAATAAAAATACATGCACTCACTGGAATGGAAATCCCTTTGGATAAAACATCTGCTAAATTAAAGTGCTATATAGGGATAAACAGATTTCACTACTATAGAGATGTTTCAGTACAGTATTTTTTACTTCAGTTTTTCCCAGCAAATTTATACAGACAGAGACAGTCAGTTTGTGCCGGAGGGATAGTAACTGTGAATAGACACACTGTAACACAGTGAAATAATCCAGTTTCTGCCCCATACAATGTACAATAGAAATACCTATGTATGATATACTGAATTAGCTGGTGTCACACCAATGTACAATGTACTGAATTAACTAGCGTCATACCAATATACCATGTACTATATGGAGGAATGACAATACAATACATTAATACATGGACTGATACTGTAAGTTATTTAGCAGGTGTGATCTCTGAAATTCTGTTAGACATGGTTTTGATTATAGTGTTTTTAATAATGCAGTGCACTGCATATTTAACTGACAGAAAATGATTGGTGGTGGACAGCGGTACGCTAACCCAAAATAACTTTTATGTCTCTCTATAACCCTAAAGTAAACTACAAACTTCCTTTCAATAAACAGGGCTACACCGGAGTGTCCTAGGTGTTGAACCGTTGATGATAATGTTGTAGTCTTAAAGAGATAGCGCTACATAGTACAGGGCAGTGTAATGACTTCACTATTGATCTGCCACTGATAAGTGTCAGCATAATCAAGATCAAATACTGCCACGCATAAAAAACAACACTCGGTGATATACTAGGACTGAGTCCTACAGCAACATTGACAGAGAGGTAGTGATACATTGTTGCATCCCATTGTCACCCTATTTCCTATATAGTGCACTGCTTTTTGTCAGGGCCCATAGGTGCCAATTGGGATGCAGTCACTGTGTGAACTAGCATTGTTTACACAGAAGGCAGGTCAGCGTTAGTTGCCACTGAGAGATCTCTGTCATCACTGTACAAGGAAACACCAGACTCTGAACACACTAGGAAACTATAGATCAGGAAAGAGTTCAAACATAACAATTGAAATGCCATGGAAACACCACACACTTGTCACTCATGGGATATAGATAAACAATCTCCTCATTGCCGCTCATCAAAGTTAGCCTATACATTTAAGCTATTGTTGAATTAAAAATATTTCACACTATGTTTGTAAAAATGAGCATACAATGTGTGTATGTGTGTCAACCCCATTACATGTTAATGTCATTGTCACCAATCAACTAAATTACATATAAAAATGACTGCAAATACCACCACCAATTTCTATATGGCTAGTTTATCGAAACGGGAGTCGGCATTTAGCATATTGTTTTTCTAAACCTGAAAGGACAACTTCTAAATATTATGCGGCATGCAAATCAGATTGTATTAACCACATTGTGGGCCTGTTAGAACACAAAAATCATTACAGATTTGACTAATATCCACTTTGTTAAATCATCTTTTTTGAATGGGTGCCAATGACAGCATCCTTGTTCTATCCCCCATGGTCTGCCTACCATTGATCTCTTCAGAACATGTAAAGAATACATTTTCAAACAACCTGCTAGCCCCAACACTGGCCTCAATGTACCTCTTTAGCCATGTTAAGATCAGTGAAGCTACTATGATAGGTACAGCTACTGTAACATAGGAAAAACTAATGCAGATCTGCCAAGTATACAGTTACAGCTAAGATACAGTAGGTGCATCTAGATACAGCTAAAATACAATTTGTCTAGCAGCAAATCTGGAAACATAGCACAGCTAGCATAGGTACAGCTAAGATGCAGGAAATCTAGGTGCCACTAAAAGCTAAGGCAAATCTGGGTAAGTTCTAGCAAGGTCCAGCTGTGCCACTGAGACACGTAATACAAAGACGCTTTAAAATGTTATAAAAAATACCCACTTAAATCAAAACAAAACATAATCAATTTCAAAGAGGAAAGCTGGTTATGTTGTCAGCTACCTCATGGAGATAACAGTAAATCCAGCTAGTCAGATGCAGAGGAACACTTATGGTCACACAGGGCATTGATCCGAAGTCAGTGAAGCAACTAGCCTGCTGCAAGCTAACAGTTTAACTAGGAGGCAAGCTGCAAGCTAACCATCACCAAGCACAACCCCTCCAAACACCTCTAATTGTATTCGTTACGTACACAGTTTACAGCAGGCATAAAGGTGTAGTGAAATGCTTGCATACTAGCCTCAACATTGCAGTACAATGTCAATAACAATCAAAAGTCACAAAGAAATAGTGACTTAAGTAATTAGAGTAAAGTAGCATGCATAGTAATAAAACAGATATGTACACAATAGGATATACAGTATAAATTATGAATATGCTAAGTATGACTGTTTTACAAATATAAGGTGGATAATGTCTTGGTCGCACAGTTGAATAAATAGACTATAATACAACAGAGCATGGTCACAGTGGGCATTGATCCAAAGTCAGTGTAGCAGCTAGCCTGCTGCGAGCTAACAGTTTAACTAGGAGGCCTGCAAGCTAACCATCAACAAGCACTGACCCTCCCTTGCAAGCTAACAATACAGTATGACCAGCAGCTAGCCTTCTGCAGTCTAACAATACCGTATGACCAGCAGCTAGCCTTGATGCAGGCTAACAATACAGTATGACCAGCAGCTAGCCTTCTGTAGGCTAACAATACAGTATGACCAGCAGCTAGCCTTGATGCAGGCTAACAATACAGTATAATTAGCAGCTAGCTCTCTGAAAGCTAACAATACAGTATGCCAGGCAGCTAGCCTTCTGCAGGCTAACAATACAGTATGACCAGCAGCTAGCTTTGATGCAGGCAAACAATACAGTATAACTAGTAGCTAGCCTTGATGCAGGCTAACAATACAGTATAACTAGCAGCTAGCCTTCTGCAGGCAAACAATATAACCAGAAGATAGCTTTCCTGGTAACAATACATAATGACCAGCAGCTAGCCTTCTGCATGCTAACAATATAACCAGAATATAGCTTTCCTGGTAACAATACATAATGACCAGCAGCTAGCCTTCTGCAGGCTAACAATACAGTATGACCAGCAGCTAGCCTTCTGCAGGCAAACAATATAACCAGAAGATAGCTTTCCTGGTAACAATACATAATGACCAGCAGCTAGCCTTCTGCAGGCTAACAATACAGTATGACCAGCAGCTAGCCTTGTGCAGGAAAACAATATAACCAGAAGATAGCTTTCCTGGTAACAATACATAATGGCCAGGAGCTAGCCATCTTCAGGCTAACAATATAACTAGAAGTTAGTCGTCTTCAGGCTAACAATATAACCAGAAGCTAGCTGGCGTCAGGCTAACAATATAACCAGAAGCTAGCCGGCGTCAGGCTAGTAATATAATCAGGTGCTGAAGCGCTTCCCATTAGGAGCCTTATGTTTTGGCCAAATTCTCCATCCCACACCCGCACAATTCCAGATTCAATTCATAGATTTAAAGGCATTGGATTGGTTTAAAAATTGGCTGGAGGGAGTCCATGATGGGAAGTGTGCAATTCCACACTTCGTAATAGTCTTCTGCAGGCTGACAATATAACCAGGTAGGCCTACTGACCCTTCCTACCAGGGTCTGTGAGGCTGGGCCTCAATACCAACACACAAATAATTTGAAAAAGTAACAGCGAGAGGGGTGAGAGGGGGGAACGAGAATAGTAGAGGAAGAGAGAGAAGGGAGCGAGTGGAGAGAAAGAGAGAGGAGGGAAGTGAGAGAGAGGAAGAGAAAATAAGAGAAAGAAAAGAAGGAGAGAAGAGAGTCATCTCATGACTCATCACACGTTCTCACGCTGATGACATTTAACATAATAATGATATTACAGAAACCATGATAAAGCAATGAAACAGATTCAGTGCACCATTGCATTAGTTATCACTGGTGTACCGGACACCACCTTGTGGGACCTCCCCCACAAGGCAGGAGGTCCCACAAGCTCTGGGGACCATTGCACCTGTCATCAATGTCATTTTGACAGTAACCCTCCAGAAATTAATTCATCAACTTTTGAATTTCCATATGTACTAGGAAGCTATGTGTTTGTTTCTTGGGCTTCAGGAGTGTGACTGAAAAAGTGCCTCAGGCCTTGAAAAGAAAGCATTTAACTGACTGCAAGTAGAAGGGGATATCGGTGAACAAATTTTGTGGTCAAGGCTACTACGGTGCCAGTGTAATGAGTGGAGCTTACTCAGGTGTTCAAAAGCTCACTTCAGACCGACAGCCTAATGCTTCTTAGTAGGTCTTTATGAGTTTTAGCTTAGAAAACAATCTCTCTGCAGTAGTAACAGTTACAGGGATAGTAAAAACAGCATGATTGCCATAGCAACATCAGGTAAACTGCAGGGGGAGTGGTGCTTCAAATACAGCAGTTCTGCAACAGCTTTAATTGAGCCTCTCATTATCCTTAATTGCCGGCCTCAACACGTTACGAAAAGAGATTTACTGCGAAAGAAGCTCTGGGGACAGGTAATCTGGATACTGGACAGTCAATAAATTGCCAGATGCAAACAAATTATCGTCTTTAGCAGACAACAGTTCTTGAGGGCTTGAACAAAAAAAGCGGTTTTCGCTTTCATTCATACTAGTGAACCTGCATTTGAGTTGTGGGGTTTCAATATCAACAGTCCCTTATCTCTGGTATATCTTGGCATGCATCATTCAAAACTAAGTTTAAATTGTGTGCAACACAATGGAAATGCAGAATAATGGAAAATGTCTCAGGAAAGACTGTCTAGGTTGGCAATACTCAGTATGCAAAACAGTCCACTACCTGGACTTACAGGTAAAAACATTTGCACACAAATAAGGAGGACTTCAGGAGATCAGGGGAGTGTTTCAAGTAGGAATTCATTTGATTTCATTTAATTTACCTTGAATATTGCAGCCCATTGGCTGTAGGCTATTAGCCAGACAAAAGTTCACCATTAAATAGTGGCTGGATTTATTCTCAAGTCGACTTATTTTTTCCTCATTGTTAGGTTATTTTATGTGTAATTTGTTTCAAATATTTGGTATAAATAGCAGCTAAATATGGTATTTAGCGATAGACAGTACACTGCATAAGGAAACAATCCCTAGTAAGCTAGTGTTTTGAGGGAAATTGACTGTATTATTTGCCAATAATAGGCTGGTTTTACGCACATCTACTTTCTGTCCAAGCTGGGAGAAAGCGCAAGGACGGCTCATGTCCTGCAGGTTCAAGTAGCATATACAGGATAGTTATATTGGTAGCTGATTAGTATGCTGTGGCATCAAACATTTATCTTGTAATCTGAAATGTTAGAATTTCCAACTTTAATTACTGAACAAGTAATTACATTATTTCCACCAGCCAGCAGTCTAAAAATGGCTGCATTGCGATACCATGCGACACCATGCATAGCTTTGTGAAATGTTAGGTTTAACATGAGAAAATTGAGGGGGGGGGGGGGGGTTATGCCCGTGCTAGTTATGGACAGTAGTCTAGTACGCCCTGTCAGTCTGAATGCTTGTAGGATCTGTGGAGTGGTCGTACATGGTAGAAGTAGTGGCTATGTCCATAAATCTGTAGCTACTAGAAATTCAAGTGGGGCCTGCCCAGAATCCGTGGTATCCCATAGGCTGCAGCATTCAAACTCTCTGCATCATGTAACACCATCACTAAAGGAGTCCAATTGCATTTGGGATGCTTCCTCTTGTGTTGTGGCTGTGGCAGACAGAGGCAGGGAGACGGACTCAAAGCCTCAGCCATTTCCAGTGAGAGAGAAAGACAGAGTCAAAGCTATACAGCCGTTTTTCAAGGAAGGGAGTGAGAGGGACTCAGAACTACAGCCATTCTCAAGGAGGGAGGAAGACGCTCCACGTTAGCTCAGAATCTCTGTTGATAATCCCTCCCACAGCCTAAACCACTGGAACGTCTGCTGCCAGGGACAGACTGGGACCAGAAATCCAAACATACCAGACAATTTTTACCTTGAGGCCCCCATTATTAGCCAAATATTAATAATTATGCGCATAAAAACCCAATTTAGACCGGCCAACTTGGCTATAGATGGATCAGCCCATCTAGCATTTGCCTGACTGTCCTATGGCTAGTTCGGATCTGGAGCCAGGGCAGAGCCACAGAGCCAGTTAACTGAGAGTATTTTTGAACAGCAATCTAGGTCTAGAGTTAGTAGGACCCCATCACAACAATTAACATAACAACACATCTCCCCCTCCTGCTTTCCTTTTTAATGCCACTTTATTTGCATCTTTTATATATAGACGCTTATAGAATGTGCCACAGTGTGCCAGGACCAGGGTCTGCCTTTCTCTGCCTCTCCCAGGAGAAACCATCCGCAGCCAACAAATCAAATCAAATCAAAATCAAATCAAATTTATTTGTCACATACACATGGTTAGCAGATGTTAATGCGAGTGTAGCGAAATGCTTGTGCTTCTAGTTCCGACAATGCAGTAATAACGAACAAGTAATCTAACTAACAATTCCAAAAAAAACTACTGTCTTATACACAATGTAAGGGGATAAAGAATATGTACATAAGGATATATGAATGAGTGATGGTACAGAGCAGCATAGGCAAGATACAGTAGATGATATCGAGTACAGTATATACATATGAGATGAGTATGTAAACCAAGTGGCATAGTTAAAGTGGCTAGTGATACATGTATTACATAAGGATGCAGTCGATGATATAGAGTACAGTATCTACGTATGCATATGAGATGAATAATGTAGGGTAAGTAACATTATATAAGGTAGCATTGTTTAAAGTGGCTAGTGATATATTTACATAATTTCCCATCAATTCCCATGATTAAAGTGGCTGGAGTAGAGTCAGTGGCATTGACAGTGTGTTGGCAGTAGCCACTCAATGTTAGTGGTGGCTGTTTAACAGTCTGATGGCCTTGAGATAGAAGCTGTTTTTCAGTCTCTCGGTCCCAGCTTTGATGCACCTGTACTGACCTCGGTTCTGGATGACAGCGGGGTGAACAGGCAGTGGCTCGGGTGGTTGATGTCCTTGATGATCTTTATGGCCTTCCTGTAGCATCGGGTGGTGTAGGTGTCCTGGAGGGCAGGTAGTTTGCCCCCGGTGATGCGTTGTGCAGACCTCACTACCCTCTGGAGAGCCTTACGGTTGAGGGCGGTGCAGTTGCCATACCAGGCGGTGATACAGCCCGCCAGGATGCTCTCGATTGTGCATCTGTAGAAGTTTGTGAGTGCTTTTGGTGACAAGCCGAATTTCTTCAGCCTCCTGAGGTTGAAGAGGCGCTGCTGCGCCTTCCTCACGATGCTGTCTGTGTGAGTGGACCAATTCAGTTTGTCTGTGATGTGTATGCCGAGGAACTTAAAACTTGCTACCCTCTCCACTACTGTTCCATCGATGTGGATGGGGGGGTGTTCCCTCTGCTGTTTCCTGAAGTCCACAATCATCTCCTTAGTTTTGTTGACGTTGAGTGTGAGGTTATTTTCCTGACACCACACTCCGAGGGCCCTCACCTCCTCCCTGTAGGCCGTCTCGTCGTTGTTGGTAATCAAGCCTACCACTGTTGTGTCGTCCGCAAACTTGATGATTGAGTTGGAGGCGTGCGTGGCCACGCAGTCGTGGGTGAACAGGGAGTACAGGAGAGGGCTCAGAACGCACCCTTGTGGGGCCCCAGTGTTGAGGATCAGCGGGGAGGAGATGTTGTTGCCTACCCTCACCACCTGGGGGCGGCCCGTCAGGAAGTCCAGTACCCAGTTGCACAGGGCGGGGTCGAGACCCAGGGTCTCGAGCTTGATGACGAGCTTGGAGGGTACTATGGTGTTGAATGCCGAGCTGTAGTCGATGAACAGCATTCTCACATAGGTATTCCTCTTGTCCAGATGGGTTAGGGCAGTGTGCAGTGTGGTTGAGATTGCATCGTCTGTGGACCTATTTGGGCGGTAAGCAAATTGGAGTGGGTCAAGGGTGTCAGGTAGGGTGGAGGTGATATGGTCCTTGTTACCAACAGTGGTAGCAGTAGTAGTAGAAAGAGGCTACAGTACACTACCATACAAAACTCATATAAATATTTTAAGCAAGGCTGACCTGGTTAGAGAATGCCCTTGGGAACCCAAATTAGCATCTCAATACAGTAATGGCAGCTGTAACACTAACACTAACAATAGCAGTGTTAGTAGCAATAGCTGTAGCTGTAAGTAGCTGTAGCTGTATTCATGCATGTACAGTATAGTCGTAGCTGTAGAAATAAAAATAGATTAGGCTCTAGCAATTGCTAAATACATTTGAATTACCAACAGAAATAGATGTAGCAATGACAATATAACTAGAAACAGAATTAGCAATAGCAATAGAATAAACAATAGCAAAATAACTAGCAAAAGCAAAATAACTAGCAATAGCAAAATAACTAGCAATAGCAAAATAACTAGCAATGAGAAAATAACAAGTAATAACAACAGCAGCAGCATTAGCTGTAGCTGTAGCCATATCTGAACTGGATAAAAGACAAGTGTCTAATACTTTACAATGCTTGAAGTGTGTTTGTTTTAGCTTGCCTGGTAATGGAACCAATTACCAAGGAATAATGCCCAAGTGCAAAGTACGCCCCCCTGCTTAAAGATCAAGTCTTTGAAAATAAGTACTGTATGTATATATATTTAATATAATATATCTATAATAAAGGGGTATGTTGTGTCCTACATACCTTACATAATATATAGGTGTGAGTATGCTGTATCCATTAGCCTATACTGTATATTTCATTTAGTGTGAGTTCGTTGTATCCAATATACTGTGTACATGATCTACTGCTGTAACTGTGAATGTGTGTGTGTGTGTGTGTGTGTGTGTGTGTGTGTGTGTGTGTGTGTGCGTGCGTGCGTGTGTGTGTGCGTATGCTGTGCTGTGAGTGTAGCCGTGCACTATAGCTGATACCACATGTAGGTCAAGAGCTTGTTCAATTAAACAAGAGACAGGCCTCGCCATAGCTCTGATTTAAAAACCTTTCTTCATTCCACTTGAAACAGTTACTTGTTTGCTTCACTAAATGTCCTGGCTTTAGTATTCTGTGTTTTCTCTATTATGTTGGTTAGGCCAGGGTGTGACATGGGTGATTTATGTGTTTTGTTTTGTCTAGGGGTTTTGTAGTCTATGGGGTTGTGTTCAGTTGAGTGTTCTAGGTAAGTCTATGGCTGTCTGGAGTGATTCTCAATCAGAGGCAGGTGTTTATTGTTGTCTCTGATTGGGAACCATATTTAGACAGCCATATTCTTTAGGTATGTTGTGGGTGATTGTTCCTGTCTCTGTGTTTTGCACCACTTAGGACTGTTTCGGTTTTTCCACGTTTTCTTATTTTGTATAGTGTTCACGTTTTCATCTTTCATTGAAGTTGTTTATAAATAACCACACTGCATTTTGGTCCTCCTCTCCTTCCCAGGAAGAAAATCGTTACAGAATCACCTACCACAACAGGACCAAGCGGCATGGTGACAGGTAGTGGCAGCAGAGGAGCCGTCGATACGAGGGAACACGGATGGCAAGGAAGCCCGAGAGTCAGCCCCAAAAATGTCTTGGGGGGGCACACAGGAAGTGTGGCGATGCCAGGTAGGAGACCTGCGCCAACTTCCTGTGCTTACCGGGGGGCAGGCACCGTGTTATGCTGTGGAGCGCATGGTGTCCCCAGTGCGAGTGCATAGCCCGGTGCGGTACATACCAGCTCCTCGTATCGGCCGGGCTAGAGTGGGCATCGAGCCAAATGCCATGAAGCCGGCTCTACGCATCTGGTCTCCAGTGCATCTCCTTGGGCCGGCGTACATGGCACCAGACTTGCGCATGTTGTCCCCGGTTCGCCTGCACAGACCAGTGCGGGTTATTCCACCTCGCCGCACTGGCAGGGCGACCGGGTGCGTTCAACCAGGTAAGGTTGGGCAGGCTCGGTGCTCAAGAGCTCCAGTGCGCCTGCACGGTCCGGTCTATCCAGTACCACCTCCACCCATCAGCCCTCCGGTGGCAGCTCCCCGCACCAGGCTTCCTGTGCGTGTCCTCTCCCCAGTACCACCAGTGCCGACACCACGTACCAGGCCTGCAGGGCGCCTCGCCTGTCCAGCCCTGTCAGAGCCTTCCTCCTCTTCAGCGTCGCCTGAGCTGCTCATCTGCCCAGCGCCGCCTGAGCTGCCTGTCTGTCATGAGCCGCCAGAGTCTCCCGTCTGTCATGAGCCGCCAGAGTCTCCCGTCTGTCATGAGCCGCCAGAGTCTCCCGTCTGTCATGAGCCGCCAGAGTCTCCCGTCTGTCATGAGCCGCCAGAGTCTCCCGTCTGTCATGAGCCGCCAGAGCCGCCAGTCAGCATGGAGCCGCCAGAGCCGCCAGTCAGCATGGAGCCGCCAGAGCCGCCAGTCAGCATGGAGCAGCCAGAGCCGCGAGTCAGCATGGAGCAGCCAGAGCCGCCAGTCTGCCAGGATCCGCCAGAGCCGCCATTCAGCCAGGATCCGCCAGAGCCGCCATTCAGCCAGGATCCGCTAGAGCCGCCAGTCTGCTAGGATCCGCCAGAGCCGCCAGTCTGCCAGGATCCGCCAGAGCCGCCAGTCAGCCAGGATCCGTCAGAGCCGCCATTCAGCCAGGATCTGCCAGAGCCGTCAACCTGCCTGAGCTATGTCTTAGTCTTGGGCTACCTCTCAGTCCTGAGCTACCTATCAGTCCTGAGCTACCTCTCAGTCATCAGCTACCCCTCAGTCTTCAGCTACCCCTCAGTCTTGAGCTACCCCTCAGTCCCGAGCTACCCCTCAGTCTGGAGCTGCCCCTCAGTCCAGTGGGGCCCTTTGTTAAGGTTACTAGGCCAAGGTCGGCGGCGAGGGTCGCCACTCAAGGGACGCTAAGTAAGCGGACTAAGACTGTGTTGGAGTGGGGTCCACGTCCTGCGCCAGTGCCGCCACCGTGGACAGACGCCCACCCAGACCCTCCCCTATGGGTTTAGGTGTGCGGCCGGGAGTCCACACCTTGGGTGGGGGGGGGGTACTGTCACGTCCTGGCTTTAGTATTCTGTGTTTTCTCTATTATGTTGGTTAGGCCAGGGTGTGACATGGGTGATTTATGTGTCTTGTTTTGTCTAGGGGTTTTGTAGTCTATGGGGTTGTGTTCAGTTGAGTGTTCTAGGTAAGTCTATGGTTGCCTGGAGTGGCTCTCAATTAGAGGCAGGTGTTTATTGTTGTCTCTGATTGGGAACCATATTTAGACAGCCATATTCTTTAGGTATGTTGTGGGTGATTGTTCCTGTCTCTGTGTTTTGCACCACTTAGGACTGTTTCGGTTTTTCCACGTTTTCTTATTTTGTATAGTGTTCACGTTTTCATCTTTCATTAAAAATGTTTATAAATAACCACACTGCATTTTGGTCCTCCTCTCCTTCCCAGGAAGAAAACCGTGACACTAAATCAATAATAACCACTTATACAGACCGAGAAATCATTTTTCTTTGGCCATATGTTTGTCTGATTAAGCTTGCGGTTTTGTCTGCAAACCTGAGCTGCAGAAAAAAGCATTATTCCAGTAAGTTTAATCAGATTCATTAAATCATGTTTTTTTGAGGTGTAACAAAACAGATCTAATATTCACTTTAATCAAAATTAGAATTTTTAAGCAAAATAATAATATAATTTCAGCAGGTTTCATGAGATTCCAGCCATAGTCTAAGGTATACCGGTTGATTCATTTAGCAGATCCCAAAGGGGAAATGTAATATCAGAGCAATAAGACAAATCATATTTTGACATTATTATCAAACTCTTAAAAGTGGGTCAATGTTCCACTAAAAGCATTGACGGAATTCACAAGAATAGACCTAGTTCACTAAATGGAAAGGGTAATGTGGAGAATAGACCTAGTTCACTAAATGGAAAGGGTAATGTGGAGAATAGACCTAGTTCACTAAATGGAAAGGGTAATGTGGAGAATAGACCTAGTTCACTAAATGGAAAGGGTAATGTGGAGAATAGACCTAGTTCACTAAATGGAAAGGGTAATGTGGAGAATATACCTAGTTCACTAAATGGAAAGGGTAATGTGGAGAATAGACCTAGTTCACTAAATGGAAAGGATAATGTGGAGAATAGACATAGTTCACTAAATGGAAAGGGTAATGCGGAGAATAGACCTAGTTCACTAAATGGAAAGGGTAATGTGAAGTATAGACCTAGTTCACTAAATGGAAAGGGTAATGTGGAGAATAGACCTAGTTCACTAAATGGAAAGGGTAATGTGGAGAATAGACCTAGTTCACTAAATGGAAAGGGTAATGTGGAGAATAGACCTAGTTCACTAAATGGAAAGGGTAATGTGGAGAATAGACCTAGTTCACTAAATGGAAAGGGTAATGTGGAGAATAGACCTAGTTCACTAAATGGAAAGGGTAATGTGGAGAATAGACCTAGTTCACTAAATGGAAAGGGTAATGTGGAGAATAGACCTAGTTCACTAAATGGAAAGGCTAATGTGGAGAATAGACCTAGTTCCCTAAATGGAAAGGGTAATGTGGAGAATAGACCTAGTTCACTAAATGGAAAGGCTAATGTGGAGAATAGACCTAGTTCACTAAATGGAAAGGCTAATGTGGAGAATAGACCTAGTTCACTAAATGGAAAGGCTAATGTGGAGAATAGACCTAGTTCACTAAATGGAAAGGCTAATGTGGAGAATAGACCTAGTTCACTAAATGGAAAGGGTAATGTGGAGAATAGACCTAGTTCACTAAATGGAAAGGGTAATGTGGAGAATAGACCTAGTTCACTAAATGGAAAGGCTAATGTGGAGAATAGACCTAGTTCACTAAATGGAAAGGCTAATGTGGAGAATAGACCTAGTTCACTAAATGGAAAGGGTAATGTGGAGAATAGACCTAGTTCACTAAATGGAAAGGGTAATGTGGAGAATAGACCTAGTTCACTAAATGGAAAGGCTAATGTGGCGAATAGACCTAGTTCACTAAATGGAAAGGCTAATGTGGAGAATAGACCTAGTTCACTAAATGGAAAGGGTAATGTGGAGAATAGACCTAGTTCACTAAATGGAAAGGATAATGTGGAGAATAGACCTAGTTCACTAAATGGAAAGGGTAATGTGGAGAATAGACCTAGTTCACTAAATGGAAAGGGTAATGTGGAGAATAGACCTAGTTCACTAAATGGAAAGGGTAATGTGGAGAATAGACCTAGTTCACTAAATGGAAAGGGTAATGTGGCTCCAGGCATGGTAAACACACACCACTTGAATTTGAGGTTCAGTTTTTAGTTCATATTTCTAAGCTGTCAGAAACAGTGAGTTCTTTTGCTTTCATTGTCCGAATATCCCTGATGGTCGATGACAATGGATGGAATCCATGTTGTTCGAGTCTGCGCTAATCTGATTGCATTTTTCCCTGGAACATGGGTGTTGTACCGTTTTAGATCCATAAAATGTTCATGAGGAAGAGACATACTCACAAAAAATCAGACAACTCTCCAACTGAAAAAAAGCCGCTTGTATTCTAAAATAAAAATCCATCAGTTTAAGTCAGCTGTAAAGTGCTGCACCATGAGGATTATGTTATACATACCTCTAACCCTGACACTAACCTTGCCCACCTTCAAAGAAAACAGTCATCCCTTCATATTAGCATCAAGCACAAAATCAATGACTAATTCCAGAAGATGCCAGGAGCAAATCAAACAGTCAAAGTCAACCTAAAAGTCCCTGAAATCCCAACACCGGTGGAACAGATGCTGGGGGTTTCCAGGCGCTTCCAGGCGCTCATACATATTCCACTACAGGCCTGCCGAGTCTGATTCTCGACCAAAGATGTCATGGATCAAAGTCAGATAGTACACAAACATATCTATTTTATAGTGCATACTTTACATGCTACTGTACTGTTAACTGTATGATACATACCATAATTTGAACCTTATGACCTGAACTGAGTAAAACTTTCTGCACTACACTGGTACAATGCCAAAGATGAGTAAAGAGAGAAGACAAAGTGTAGCAGCCTGGTCCCAGATCTGTTTGTGCTGTCTTGCAAGATCCAATGGTTAAACTTGGCATGACAACTACCATAGCAGTTGGTTATACAGTACGAACCAGAGCAGGTTGTAATGTGTAGTAAAGTGTAGTAATGTGAAGTAAAGTGTAGAGTAGTAAAGTTAAGTAAAATGTAGTAAAGAGAAGGTGTAGCTACCTCCAGCCAGGATCTGCTGCTGCAGCTCATCCATCTGCTTCCTGTAGGCCCTCAGCGCAGCCTCCTTAAACGTAGGACGGATTCGCTTTTTGGGCGGAGCCTCTGCAGGCATCTCCTCCTTCTCCGGAATGTTTTTGTTCTCATCCTCTAGGTTTTCCGTCCTCTCCGATGCAGACGCTTCGGAGGTCTCCTCCATCTCATCCCCCTCTTCCATGTCCTCCATTAACTCCTCTTCCTCCTCCTCCTCCTCTTCTTCCTCCTCGTCAGGCTCCTCCACCTCGACATACTCCACCATGGCCTCATACTCTGCTGTGTCCTCTGCCGTGTCCCCCGTCATTGCATCATCAACGTAATCCTCACTGTACTCCTCGTCGTAATGCTCGTCCAGACTACAGTCATACTCAAGAACGACTGCAGCCTCCTGGGTGGCCTCAACTTCATCAGAGTCCTCGTAATCCTGGGTGGTAGCCTCATAGTCTTCAGAGACATAATCCTGAGAGGCATCAGGATCATAATCCAGTATGGGCTCCTCAAACTCCTCTGTCTCTTCTGTGTCGTTGGCATTGGACCGGTTCTCCAGGTTGGCCAGGACCTGCTCCATCACCCCGACATAGGCGGTCTCGTTGTCCTCCAGCTGGTCACCAGCGGTAGCCTCATCTTCATCTTCAGCCTTGTAGACAAAGGAATCTGTGTAGACGTCTGAGTCGATGGTGGTGCTGGAGTCGTTGGCCGTGGAGGTGGACAGTGTGCAGAAGCGACCCATGAAGGAGCCTGAGTCTGGGGGTGGCTCTGGGGGAGCGGCACTAGGTGGAGGGCCTGACTTCCACACCACCTCCAGGGCTGATTTTGCCTTCTTCAGGGTGGAGCCGAACCCAAAGCTGAAGGATGGAGCTTTGTCGGTGAGGTCGATGCTGAGGCGGCTGCTCCAGGACTTGGGCACCTCCTCTACAACTTTCTCGGACCGGATCTCGCTCTGGCTACGGTACATGGTGGATGACTTGGTCTGGCTCGGTTGGAAGCTGTGTTTGACATCAAGCTCAGGGAATGTTTGGGTGGATAGTTCAGGGGCTTCTTTAGCTGCCATTTTAGGAAGTGTGTTAGATGCCCCTTTAGGAACCATTTTAGGTGTCTCTTTTGGACGAGTTTTAGAAGTGTCTTTGGGAGGTGTTTTCACAGTCTCTTTTGGACTTGTTTTAGGAGTGTCTTTGGGAAGTATTTTCACAGCCTCTTTTGGACTTGTTTTGGGAGTGTCTTTCGGACTTGTTTTGGGAGTTTCTTTTGGGCTTGTTTTGGGAGTGTCTTTCAGAGGTGTTTTAGGAGCCTCTGTATGAATAGCTTTAACAATTTCTTTAGGAGATGATTTAACATTCTCTTTAGGAATCATTTTGGCTGTTTCTCTTTGTTTAATAGTTTTAGCAGCTTCTTCAGCAATTGATTTAGCAACCTCTTTTGCCGGTTTAGAAGTCACTTTATAAATAGTGTTAGAAACCTCTTTAGGAATAGTTTTAGCAACCTCTTTAGGAATAGGTTTAGCAACCTCTTTAGGAATAGTTTTAGCAACCTCTTTAGGTGTTTTGGCAACCTCTTTAGGAATAGGTTTAGCAACCTCTTTAGGTGTTTTGGCAACCTCTTTAGGAATAATTTTAGCAACCTCTTTAGGAATAGTTTTAGAAACCTCTTTAGGAATAGTCTTAGCAATCTCTTTAGGAACAGTTTTAGCTAACTCTTTAGGAGGTGTTTTAGCTTTAGGAGCTGCTTTAGAAGTTTCTTTAGGAAGTGTTTTAGCAGTCTCTTTAGCTTTAGGCTTATGGACAGGTGGTGTTACAACAGGTTCTTTCGCTACGATAGGGGCTGTATAAAGAGTAGTGGGGGGAGCACTACCCAGCTGGGCACTCTCTAGTTGGGTGATCTCCAGTGGGGCAGTGTCCAAGAGGGTGCTTTCCACCATATCCAACATGAAAGTCTCCTCCCCTTCAAATGCCAGGTCCACCTCCTGACACTTGGTGATGTTCTCAGGGAAGCCAGGGATGGCAGCTGGGTCAAAGGGGCTGCTGACCTCAGACACCAGGTTCTGCTCTGTGGAAGCGTCCAGCCCAGAGTCTGCTCCCTGCTCCAGGTGAGGCCAGTCCTTCCATGGGGAGAGGTCTCCCTGCAGAGACAGCTGCGAGCCGCTGTAATGGCTCCTATCCCCAGACATGCAGATCAGCCCATTGCTCACCCCACTGTCGATGGTCTCGGTGGTCTCGGCCTCGTTGGGCTCAGCGTACGGAGGGTTCTCCTGGCTGAGGGTCTGGCTGGCATACCATGATGACGCCATGTCCTCCTGCTTCCTCTGCCACAGCTCCTGGTCTGAGGAGGATAGTAGAGAGCTGCCATTGGGCCGGCTGAAGTACTGGCTCTCTGAGAAGTCTTCAGAGTAGGACTGGCAGAGCTTGGAGCAGTCAGACTCGGAGCGGCTGAGCTTGGGTGTGGAGTAGTCGCTCTGAGAAAGCCAGCCGGGGGTGAGGTCCCCATAGTAGGGCTTGGAGGCTTTGTCAGACTCATCATAGGAGTCATCAGCGTAGTGAACTGAGGCAGAGTAGCCTGCCTCATCCGCAGACCGGCTACCGTGCTCATGGTGACCGTGCCTCTTTTTATCTGCTTTATGTTTGTGAACAGGCTTGGACACCACCATTGCATATTTGTTCCTGTTTAGTTCGTCTAGCTCCTTGTCACTGTCCATAGAGTCCCAGTCATCACTCTCAGCTTTGTCCTTGGCTGAGACCTTAATGTCCATGCTCTCATAGGTTTGAGAAGAGGACATTTCTCCTTTATTTTTATTTTCCTTCACATCATGAGTCGTTAAGCTATCAGTGGATACAGATATACCAGTCCCCTTCAGTTTGTAGCATTTTTTCAAAACTAAATCTCTATCTGAGGGGGTTGAGAATATTACAATAATAGGCCTAGGTTTTGCATTGGAACATTCTCTTTGTTGCCCTAACCGATGGGCTAGCTCTATTTTAAGTGTTTTATGTGCTTCAGCAAATCCCATTTTGTCCTTTAGAATGTGATAGATGAGACTTTCAGTTTTCTCCAGCTTCTCCTCAGGGACGTTTATGAACCTCAGACTGGCCTTGTTGGCCTGGTGGCTGACCTGCTTGATGTAGTCGTGGATGTCTCGCGTCTCTCTCCGGGACTGGACAAAGCCAGTACGCAGTTGTTCGATCTCGGTCTGCACCACCTCCACGCTGGAGGAGATCTCGTCGATGGAGTTCTTCAGGGCATTGACGTGTCCCCTGAGCTCTGAAAGCTCTGTCTCGATCTGGCTGATGCCCTGCAGCTCCTTAAAGATCATCTCCATCACATCCTGGGTTTGGTTGATGCAGCCTGTAGAGCTGGAGCCGGCTTCTAAGGCAGAGGTCGACTTCTGCTGCCTCCCAGCCCGGTCCAGGGACTTGCTCCGGATACCCAGGGTCTTCCTCCAGTTGCTCACCTCGGAGTCCGAAGACACGCACTCCTGACTCTTTTTCCATTTCCTCAGCTTGCGTAGCGCGCCAAGTCGGAGAGTGTGCAGACTTGACCTCTCCACCCTCTCACCCTCTGAGCTGCCATCGGAGGGTGCCAGACTAATGAGGCTCTTCCTGTTCCGTCTCACTGGCATGGTGTGAGATTTCTGCTCATCGAATCTACGCACAGGTTTGGCCTCGCTCAGGGAGTCAGAGTATTCGCTATTGATGGAGAGGATCTCCTGGAAGATACTCTCATTATTGTTCAGCAGAAGAGTGTTTTTCGGGAGTCCGTTCGCTATCGCTACACGGTAACTGAAAGTCGGTGAGAGAGATGAGCAGTCGTTTTTTCCGTCGTCTAATTCAAGAGAGATGTTACGCGCCGAAGAGCATTTGCTGATATTTTTCACTGTGGTTTTCAGAGTTGTGGAGAGTGTCTGCGTCAGGTTACCTTGGTCATGCAAATCAATGGTGGTCAATTTGGGCTCTTTATTGTCGCTACTCTCTTTCTTCTTTGTGGGATTCACCAATTTCTTTGTAAACATTCCTTTGCAAATCTTCACGATATAAGATGATAGGGTCTGGAGCAGGGCAGAAACCATGGAAGGCAATGCTTTGAGAGACGTCTATTAAAGATGCAGTGGAGCAGCTCTGCTCGGACTGAGGAGCCAGCGGTGGAGGAGCCAGCGGTGGTGTTGGTGGAGGAGGGGGAGGAGGAGGAGGGACGGTGGAGGGAGCGTCAACCCCCAGGCAGACACAACTCTGACAGGCTTGCGTAGATGAGCTTGTGTCAAAACTCCAACTCTGTATATCCGAGTGGTGGACGGGAATCACTGTGAAATCCACTGGCTCTCCACAGGACCAGATGCATTGCTCTGCAAAAAGAGAGAAACAATAGGAACTGTTAGTAAAGGCATAGAAGAAAGATACTGTAGCATATAGATACTGTAACAGAGATACTCTAGCACAGATACTATAACACATTGGAACTATAGAAAATATGTACTATCGCACATCCATAATTTAGCACAGTGATCCTCTAGCACACAGACACTCCAGCAAACACAGATATACTAGTACACAGATATACTAGCACACAGAAATACTAGCACACATATATACTAGCATACAGAGATACTAGCACACAGAGATACTAGCACACAGATATGCTAGGACACAGATATACTAGCACACAGAGATACTAGCATACAGAGATACTAGCACACAGAGATACTAGCACACAGATATGCTAGGACACAGATACTTTATCATCAGATAATATAGCACACAGAGATATTAGGATTGCACAAAGCAAGAAAACAGCAATGCTCTTATCATGAAGAAGGATTACTCTGATATCATTGAGGTGAAACCCTGCGCAGTGAGCCAAACACAAAAATCCATAATATCTACAGTTTCACACTGGGAAAATCGTCACAGGCTCACTGTGGACCGTCAAAGACTGTAGTAGGATGGGATTCACACAATCCACAACCAATGAGTATGCTTGATTTAATTTGGGTAAAATAAAGTAAGAGGCCCATGCATCACAATAAAAATCAATTTAAGTGAACTGTCCACCATTAGAATATTCTTCTAGTGCTTTTATGGTGTGTGTGTGTGTGTGTGTGTGTGTGTGTGTGTGTGTGTGTGTGTGTGTGTGTGTGTGTGTGTGTGTGTGTGTGTGTGTGTGTGTGTGTGTGTGTGTGTGTGTGTGTGTGTAGTTTTGTGTATATGTCTGCATACATGCGTGTATGTGTGTGAATGCATATCTTGCGTGTGTGTTTGCGTGAATGTGTAGGCTGTGTGTGTATGTGTGTGTGTATGGATTTCTCACTGTCAATAGAGCCAATGGCCACATTGATTCACATCCTTTTTTACAGCAGGAGGCAGGCTATAATTACTTCAGTAGTTAAAATGCTCTGATACGCCACCTCACACACACACACACACCACACACACCACACACACACATACACATCATAATGCTCCAACACACAATGTCCCCACATACTGCTGTGGAGGCCCGGCTCTCTTGCTCGCCCGAGGTAAATACACAATTACACTCTAACCACGCTAACTAGCTATATTTTATTCATCTCAAATTAGAGACTCAGTGAAATGAGTGGGTCTGAACCCAGTGACTGGGTCTAGATAGTACTGAGTATGCATGGTTTGATGTGTTCGATATAGTAACGTCATTACTCCCTGACCCAGATCAGTCCTGGTATCTCTACCAGGGCAGACTGAGATATGTTCTGTTTCTGACCCATTACACACCATGCCCCCAGAGGCTGGTGCTTTCTATTCTGGCTCACAAAGATAGCTATTATAGAAAGGTATGGGGGAAATATTGTACATATTATCATTATTATGATTTACATTATGAGAGTTGATCATTGAAGTAATATGTTTTTTATTGCCGTAGGGCTCTGAGGCAGAAGTAGAGCACTACAATCATTGAAATAACAGAGCTGAGGGCTTTAGCTAATAGTAGTGCAATACTAAGGGAATAAGGGAATAGTGTGCCAATTCAGATTTACACCAGAACTGTGGGATTAGGTGCCCTGACTGAGCAACACAGGGATGAACCCCAAAGCCTCTCTCTCTGGATGGTATTCTGAAATGAGATCCATGCGCTTATCTTGAGTTTTCACTTAAGTCTCCCATTGTCCAACATCAACGCATGCCTTACACGAAGGTCCAAATTGTGCACGCTTATCTCAATCCCAAATCAGGCCTCCCATGATTGGCTACCTGTGAATGGCTGGCGAGGGGTGGCTGGATCTGATTGGCTAGCTGTGAGCAGCTAGCAAGGAGTGGCTGGATTCGATTGGTTGGGTGCGATTGGCTAGTTGTGAGCGGCTAGCTGTGAGCGAGCAGCTATGAATTTCTGGATGTGATTGGCTAGCTGTGAACGAGTAGCTATGAATTGCTGGATGTGATTGGCTAGCTGTGAGATGGTGGTTGTGATTGACTGTCACTGGCCAGGAGAGTCAGCCAGTGAGAGGGGACTGTTGTGGAGTTTAAGCCGGCAGCTGCTCTACATCAATTCAGGGGTTTAACCACTGATGCATTCATGGTCTTATGACCACAGAGACAGACTCTCTCTCTCACACTCTCTCTCTCTCTCTCTCACACACACACACACACACACACACACACACACACACACACACACACACACACACACACACACACACACACACACACACACATACACACACACAATGCTCACGTGAAATGGGCTGTGAAACATAGCATCAGCATTAGCCTTTACTGCTGGGCTGTGACCGTGAGCCAGTAGGTCTAACAACATGGGCTGGGTCGCTTGGCATCAACAACAGACCATTTTGCATTCAACCGGCGTGCTACTTTATATGGTGATAGCTAGGAGATTATTTCAGATGTTACTTTCACAATGTGCTTTTCAATGTGTCTTGAAGAAAAATATAAACACAATATGTAAAGTGTTGGTCCCATGTTTCATGAGAGAGGATGGCTTTCATTTCAGCAGTGATAAATTCATGAACTTCTTTGAGGAAAAGATCATGATTATTAGAAAGCAAATGACGGACTCCTCTTTAAATCTGCGTTGTCCTGAGCTCAGTTGTCCTGAGTCTGCACAACTCTGCACAACTCTGCCATTACCTAGGATCAAGAGAGACGCTCAAGTGTTTTAGTACTATATCTCTTGACACAATGATGAAAATAATCATGGCCTCTAAACCTTCAAGCTGCATACTGGACCCTATTCCAACTAAACTACTGAAAGAGCTGCTTCCTGTGCTTGGCCCTCCTATGTTGAACATAATAAACGGCTCTCTATCCACCGGATGTCTACCAAACTTACTAAAAGTGGCAGTAATAAAGCCTCTCTTGAAAAAGCCAAACCTTGACCCAGAAAATATAAAAAACTATCGGCCTATATCGAATCTTCCATTCCTCTCAAAAATTTTGAAGACAAACAATGTATACGAAATGCTTCAGTCTGGTTTTAGACCCCATCATAGCACTGAGACTGCACTTGTGAAGGTGGTAAATGACCTTTTAATGGCATCAGACCGAGGCTCTGCATCTGTCCTCGTGCTCCTAGACCTTAGTGCTGCTTTTGATACCATCAATCACCACATTCTTTTGGAGAGATTGGAAACCCAAATTGGTCTACACGGACAAGTTCTGGCCTGGTTTAGATCTTATCTGTCAGAAAGATATCAGTTTGTCTCTGTGAATGGTTTGTCCTCTGACAAATCAACTGTAAATTTCGGTGTTCCTCAAGGTTCCGTTTCAGGACCACTATTGTTTTCACTATATATTTTACCTCTTGGGGATGTCATTCGAAAACATAATGTTAACTTTTACTGCTATGCGGATGACACACAGCTGTACATTTCAATGAAACATGGTGAAGCCCCAAAATTGCCCTCGCTAGAAGCATGTGTTTCAGACATAAGGAAGTGGATGGCTGCAAACGTTCTACTTTTAAACTCGGACAAAACAGAGATGCTTGTTCAAGGTCCCAAGAAACAAAGAGATCTTCTGTTGAATCTGACAATTCATTTTAATGGTTGTACAGTCGTCTCAAATAAAACTGTGAAGGACCTCGGCGTTACTCTGGACCCTGATCACTCTTTTGAAGAACATATCAAGACCATTTCAAAGACAGCTTTTTTCCATCTATGTAACATTGCAAAAATCTGAAACCTTCTGTCCAAAAATGATGCAGAAAAATTCATCCATGCTTTTGTCACTTCTAGGTTAGACTACTGCAATGCTCTACTTTCCAGTTACCCGGATAAAGCACTAAATAAACTTCAGTTAGTGCTAAATACGGCTGCTAGAATCCTGACTAGAACCAAAAAATGTAATCATATTACTCCAGTGCTAGCCTCCCTACACTGGCTTCCTGTCAAGGCAAGGGCTGATTTCAAGGTTTTACTGCTAACCTACAAAGCATTACATGGGCTTGCTCTACCGATCTCTCTGATTTGGTCCTGCCGTACATACCTACACGTACGCTACGGTCACAAGACGCAGGCCTCCTAATTGTCCCTAGAATTTCTAAGCAAACAGCTGGAGGCAGGGCTTTCTCCTATAGAGCTCCATTTTTATGGAACGGTCTGCCTACCCATGTGAGAGACGCAAACTCGGTCTCAACCTTTAAGTCTTTACTGAAGACTCATCTCTTCAGTGGGTCATATGTGGGTCATATGTGGGTCATAGTGGGTCATATGATTGAGTGTAGTCTGGCCCAGAAGTGGGAAGGTGAACGGAAAGGCTCTGGAGCAACAAACCGCCCTTGCTGTCTCTGCCTGGCCGGTTCCCCTCTTTCCACTGGGATTCTCTGCCTTTAACCCTATTACAGGGGCTGAGTCACTGGCTTACTGTGGCTCTTTCATACCGTCCCTGGGAGGGGTGCGTCACCTGAGTGGGTTGAGTCACTGATGTGATCTTCCTGTCTGGGTTGGCGCCCCCCCTTGGGTTGTGCCGTGGCGGAGATCTTTGTGGGCTATACTCGGACTTGTCTCAGGACGGTAAGTTGGTGGTTGAAGATATCCCTCTAGTGGTGTTGGGACTGTGCTTTGGCAAAGTGGGTGGGGTTATATCCTTCCTGTTTGGCCCTGTCCGGGCCTCGGATGGGGCCACAGTGTCTCCTGACCCCTCCTGTCTCAGCCTCCAGTATTTATGCTGCAGTAGTTTATGTGTCGGGGGGCTAGGGTCAGTTTGTTATATCTGGAGTACTTCTCCTGTCCTATTTGGTGTCCTGTGTGAATTTAAGTCTGCTCACTCTAATTCTTTCTTTCTCTCTTTCTTTCTCTCTCTCGGAGGACCTGAGCCCTAGGACCATGCCCCAGGACTACCTGACATGATGACTCCTTGCTGTCCCCAGTCCGCCTGGCCGTGCTGCTGCTCCAGTTTCAACTGTTCTGCCTTATTATTATTGGACCATGCTGGTCATTTATGAACATTTGAACATCTTGACCATGTTCTGTTATAATCTCCACCCGGCACAGCCAGAAGAGGACTGGCCACCCCACATAGCCTGGTTCCTCTCTAGGTTTCTTCCTAGGTTTTGGCCTTTCTAGGGAGTTTTTCCTAGCCACTGTGCTTCTACACCTGCATTGCTTGCTGTTTGGGGTTTTAGGCTGGGTTTCTGTACAGCACTTTGAGATATCAGCTGATGTACGAAGGGCTATATAAATACATTTGATTTGATTTGATGAGCTGAAATAAAATATCCCAGAAAAGTTCTATACACACAAAAATCTAGTGAGCATTTCACTTTTGCCAGATAATCCATTCACCTGACAAGTGTGGCATATCAAGAAGCTGATTATACATTACACAGGTGCACCTTGTGCTGGGGGGCAATAAAAGGCCACTCTAAATTTTGTCACACAATACAATGCCACAGATGTCTCAAGTTTTGAGGGAGCATGCAATTGGCATACTGACTGCAGGAATGTCCACCAGAGCTGTTGCCAGATAATTTGATGTTAATTTCTATACCATAAGCCGACTCCAACAACGTTTTATAGAACCGACAACGTGTAACCACCCCAGACCAGGACCTCCACATCCGTCTTCTTCTCCTGCGAGATTATCTGTGACCAGCCACCCAGACAGCTGATGAAACTGTGGGTTTGCACAACCGAAGAATTTCTGCACAAACTGCTCATCTGCGTGCTCGTCGTCCTCATCAGGGTCTTGACCTGACTGCAGTTTGGCTTTGTAACTGACTTCAGTGGACAAATGCTCACCTTCGATGGCCACTGGCACAACTGCATTTTATGGATGGCTATTCGAATGCACAGAGATACTGTGAGGAGATCCTGAGGCCCACTGCCGCCGCAATCACCTTATGTTTCAGCATGATAATGCACGGCCCCATGTCGCAAGGATCTGTACACAATTCCTGGAAGCTGAAATGTCCCAGTTCTTCCATGGCCTGCATACTCACCAGACATGTCACCACCAATTGAGCATGTTTGGGATGCTCTGGATTGACGTGTATGACAGCTTGTTCCAGTTTCTGCCAATATCCAGCAACTTTGCATAGCCATCGAAGAGGAGTGGGACAATATTCCATAGGTCACAATCAAGAGCCTGATCAACTCTATGTGAAGGACATGAGGAAAATGGTGGTCACACCAGATACTGACTGGTTTTCTGATCCAAGCCCCAACTTTTTTTTAAGGTATCGGTGACCAACAGATGCATATCTGTATTCCTAGTCATGTGAACTAGATTAGGGCCTAATAATTAATTTATATTGACTGATTTGAATGTTTCGTTTACATTCTTTTCAGTGTATTTAGTAACGTAAGGAGCTAAAAAGCCTGGTGTAGGGATTAAGTCTCTGTAGAATTAACATATAATCTCCATGCAAAGTCTCCTTAGGCTACAAATACACCCCACATATTGCACATATGAACCCTTGCAACATTTTTTCCCCCCATTTAGTAAAATGTTGGGGACATGACATACTTCTAGTTGTATAGTCAATATAAGTGTTGGTATTACAAAGCTACAGCCTGCAACTAGAACCTCAGAAAGTGTCGTCCCTAATATAATATAAAGGGAAACAACTGTCATTACAGATGTGTACTAAGATCTTTTACTGGTTGTGTCCCAAATAGCACCTATTCCCTATATACTGTAGTGTGCACTACTTTTAATTAGAGCCCTATGGTACACTATATAGGGTATAGGGTGCCATTTTGGATACACACACAGTGCTGGGCTGTGACTGATTGACACTGCTCCTTCTCCAATGTAATGTGACTGTAATGCAATTGTCTTCTCTGAGAGGTCAGGGTTCTCCTCTTCTCCAGGGCTCCGTCCCACACGGCCCCCTATTCCCTACATAGTGCACTACTTTTAACCAGGGCTCTGATCAAAAGTAGTGCACTATGTACGGAACAGGGGGCCATTTGGGATGGAGCCCTGTTCACCACTCATCCGTGGGATGTTCTGCCTGGACTCTGGCCAGACAGACCTGCAGTCCAGGGCTCCTTTTCCAGACCCAGATTAAGCCTATCACTCCTGGACGTCAAAACACTCACTGTCCCAGGAGGACCACTTAGTTTTCATTAATACGTTCATGTGCTATCCTCTGGGACTGGGATAGAATACTCTACACTTACCATTCTTGTTATTTACGTGTCACTTTGGTTTTGGCCGAGTTTGGTTATTATTTGTAACCCAAAATAACATAGAATACAATCACATATGTATTATATTATATTCTATTCCATAATATTATATTATGTTATTTTCTATTCTATTCGATCTGTTTACTGGCCTGTTCTAAAGTAGAATTAGCCTTTATATGGGTCTTTATGAGAGCACAAAGAGTGGGAGAAGGGAAGAAAATCAGATCTTTACTGTAGGTAGCCAATCCCCGGGCAACACTACCACAGCATGTCACACCCCTGATCTGCAGCTACCCAATCAGCAGGTCTGTCTGTGAGCTCCAGGAAGCCAGACAGAGATAATCAAGGCCTCAGTGTGAGTTTATGAACTAACGCCAAAACCAAAGATTAGACACGTAGCTATCAACACTCCATTATGATCCTTTCTGTTGTAACAGTGTCCTAGAAAACACTTTATCTTCAAATCATGTTTTAACACACTTTTCCAAAGTTCTATTTAAGCAAGGCCACAGTGTGAGTTTATGAACTGATGTCAAAACCAAAGATTAGACACGTAGCTATCAACACTCCATTATAAACTGAGTGGTTTGAGCCCTGGATGCTGATTGGCTGACAGACGTGGTATATCAGACCATATACCATTTATTTTTACTGCTAATTACGTTGGTAACCTGTTTATAATAGCAGTAAGGCACCTCGGGGGTTTGTGGTATATGGCCAATATACCACGGCTAAGGGCTGTATCCAGGCACTCCGCTTTACAATGTGCATAAGAACAGTGCCTTGCTGTGGTATATTGGCCATATACCACAAACCCCCGAGGTGCCTTACTGCTATTATAAACAGGTTACCAACGTAATTAGCAGTAAAAATAAATGGTATATGGTAACGCTGTCTGCTTAACAAGTCGATTTTAACACACAATTTTTTTAAACGCTCTACTGTAACACCATATAACTTAACAACAACTACACTGCTCAAAAAAATAAAGGGAACACTTAAACAACACAATGTAACTCCAAGTCAATCACACTTCTGTGAAATCAAACTGTCCACTTAGGAAGCAACACTGAATGACAATACATTTCACATGCTGTTGTGCAAATGGAATAGACAGCAGGTGGAAATTATAGGCAATTAGCAAGACACCCCCAATAAAGGAGTGGTTCTGCAGGTGGTGACCACAGACCACTTCTCAGTTCCTATGCTTCCTGGCTGATGTTTTGGTCACTTTTGAATGCTGGCGGTGCTTTCACTCTAGTGGTAGCATGAGACGGAGTCTACAACCCACACAAGTGGCTCAGGTAGTGCAGCTCATCCAGGATGGTACATCAATGCGAGCTGTGGCAAGAAGGTTTGCTGTGTCTGTCAGCGTAGTGTCCAGAGCATGGAGGTGCTACCAGGAGACAGGCCAGTACATCAGGAGATGTGGAGGAGGCCGTAGGAGGGCAACAACCCAGCAGCAGGACCGCTACCTCCCCCTTTGTGCAAGGAGGAGCAGGAGGAGCACTGCCAGAGCCCTGCAAAATGACCTCCAGCAGACCACAAATGTGCATGTGTCTGCTCAAACGGTCAGAAACAGACTCCATGAGGGTGGTATGAGGGCCCGACGTCCACAGGTGGGGGTTGTGCTAACAGCTCAACACCGTGCAGGACGTTTGGCATTTGCCAGAGAACACCAAGATTGGCAAATTTGCCACTGGCGCCCTATGCTCTTCACAGATGAAAGCAGGTTCACACTGAGCCCATGTGACAGAGGTGACAGTCTGGAGACGCTGTGGAGGATGTTCTGATGCCTGCAACATCCTCCAGCATGACCGGTTTGGCGGTGGGTCAGTCATGGTGTGGGGTGGCATTTCTTTGGGGAGCCGCACAGCCCTCCATGTGCTCGCCAGAGGTAGCCTGACTGCCATTAGGTACCGAGATGAGATCCCCTTGTGAGACCATATTCTGGTGCGGTTGGCCCTGGGTTCCTCCTAATGCAAGACAATGCTAGGCGTCATGTGGCTGGAGTGTGTCAGCAGTTGTTGCAAGAGGAAGGCATTGATGCTATGGACTGGCCCGCCCGTTCCCCAGTCCTGAATCCAATTGAGCACATCTGGGACATCATGTCTCGCTCCATCCACCAACGCCACGTTGCACCACAGACTGTCCAGGAGTTGGCGGATGCTTTAGTCCAGGTCTGGGAGGAGATCCCTCAGGAGACCATCCGCCACCTCATCAGGAGCATGTCCAGGCGTTGTAGGGAGGTCATACAGGCACGTGGAGGCCACACACACTACTGAGCCTCATTTTGACTTGTTTTAAGGACATTACATCAAAGTTGGATCAGCCTGTAGAATGGTTTTCCACTTTAAGTTTGAGTGTGACTCCAAATCCAGACCTCCATGGGTTGATCAATTTGATTTCCATTGATAATTTTTGTGGGATTTTGTTGTCAGCACATTCAACTATGTAAAGAAAAATGTATTTAATAAGAATATTTCATTCATTCAGATCTAGGATGTGTTATTTTAGTGTTCCCTTTATTTTTTTGAGCAGTGTGTATAATCAAAGCCTCAGTGTGACTACTCTGACCATTGTGACCACTCTGACCATTGTGACTACTGACCGTTGTACTTTGTCTCGTGTGACTGTACTTTGTTGTACTATTCCGTCTGTTCTTTGACTTGTGACTTGTAAATATTGTACTGTTAGACACCGCATAAACAAGATGTATTTTTTCCTAAACTCTCTTTAATAACTGTACCCTCACTATTGTGACTACTTTGACTTAGTGGATATTGTAACTGTAGACTGCTCTGACTGTGACTACTTTGGCTTAGTGGATATTGTAACTCTAGTCTGTTCTGACTCTTGTGGCTGTTTCAGCTTTGATCAGAAAGAGAGCCTTCAACCACAGAGCACTATGTATCTGGGAATCTGGGAGTGATACAGCGACTCAAGGTTCATATTAAACAGCTGAGTTTCCCTTTATGAAATGCTACATCCGAATCGGCAAGTTAGGGTTTGACAAATGAAACATTCTCCCTCTCTCTCCCTCAGGAAAACTTCATATGCAAATATCTTTATGGGACCCAGGAGAGATTTTTATATAATCAAATTAGATGGGCAATGATCTGTGTGCATGAGAGAGAGAGATGGCAGACATTTTTCACTGAAACAGCTAATCACAGATTGATTACTAACATGGCTTCCTATCCAATCAGCAGATGGGACAGATGTCACATGAGGGCTGTTCCAGAAAGCTGGATCAGTGAGGCAGGCAGCTGTCTTTAATATTCTGAAATAACTTCATATTTTCAAGAAATATAGACTTGAAATTGTAATGGTATAATTATCTTGACAAACAACAACCCATAGTCAAGATTAGCTTCTTAAATTAACCAGAAAGTCCAAATATATATTTGACTGCTTATCAGAGCTGATCTAGAACACCCCAGTCACAGCTAATTCACTGGTGAATCCTATATTTGTATTTGTATTTATTAAGGATACCCATTAGCTGCTGCCAAGGCAGGAGTCCATCAACATTAAGACAGTTATATACAATTTACAATACAACATCCATGTGTACGTTTGTGTAGAGTGCATGTCTTATCATGTGTATGTGTGTCTGTGCCTGTGTGTCTCTTCACAGTCCTCACTGTTCCATAAGGTGTATTTTTAAGGTGTTACCTGATGTGGAATAAAGATCCATGTAGCCATGGCTCTATGTAGTACTGTGTGCACCTCCCATAGTCTGTTCTTGACTTGGGGATTGTGAAGAGACCTTTGGTGGTATGTCTTGTGGGGTATGTATGGGTGTCCAAGCTGTGTGCTAGTAGTTTAAACAGACACCTCTGTTCATGCAGCATGTCAACACTTCTTACAAAAATAAGTAATGATGAAGTCAATTGCTTCTCCACTTTGAGCCATGAGAGATGTACATGCATATTATTCATGTTAGCTCTCCGTGTACATTTAAGGGCCAGCCGTGCTGCCCTATTATGAGCCAATTGTATTTTTACGAGGTCCCTCTTTGTGGCACCTGACCACACACGACTGAACAGTTGTCCAGAACTAGACCCTGTAGGACCTGCCTTGTTGATAGTGTTGTTAAAAAGGCATAGCAACACTTTATTATGGACAGACTGCTCCCCGTCTTAGCTACTGTTGTATCAACATGTTTTGACCATAACTGTTTACAATCCAGGGTTACTCAAAGCAGTTGTCATCTCAACTTGCTCAATTTCCACATCATTTATTACAAGACTCAGTTGAGGTTTAGGGTTTAGTGAAGGATTTGTCCCAAGTACAATGCTTTCCGTTTTTGAAATCTTTATTATAACTGATTCCTCGCCACCCATTCTGAAACTAACTACAACTCTTTGTGAAGTGTTGCAGTGATTTCACTTGCGGTAGTAGCTGGCGTGTATAGTGTTGAGTCATTCGCATACATAGACACAATGGCTTTACTCAAGGCCAGTAGCATGTCATTAATAAAGATTGAAAAAAGTAAAGGGCCTAGACAGCTGCCCTGGAGAATTCCTGGATTATGTTGGAGAGGCTTCCAATAAAGAACACCCTCTGTGTTCTGTTAGACAGGTAACTCTTTATCCACAATATAGCAGGGTATGTAAATCCATAACACATACATTTTTCCACAAGCATGTCGCTACACTCGCAATAACACCTGCTAGCCATGTGTATGTGACCAATAAAATGTGATTTGAGCAGACTATGATCGAGAATGTCTCAAGCTGCACTGAAGTCTAACAAACCAGCTCCCATTTTTTTTGTTCAGCAATTTCTCTCAGCCAATCATCAGTTATTTGTGTAAGTGCGCTGCTTGTTGAATGTCCTTCCCTCTACGCGTGCTGAAAGTCTGTTGTCAATTTGTTTACAGTTAAATAGTATTGTATCTGATCAAACACCATTTTTTGGTAACAGGCTGATTGGTTGGCTATTTAAGCCAGTAAGAAGGTCTTTACTATTCTTGGGTAGCGGAATTACTTTTGCTTCCCTCACTGTCAAGAATGACCTAATACAGTACATTATATCACACCCAACTCAACTTATACCTGTCATATCAAGCTATGGGGTTTTCTTCACAATGTGAAAAACTAGCTTCTAACCAGGGTCCTGGTCAGGTCATGTGATCAGGGAGTACTCTGGTCCCTAGCTGTACACACTGAAACAACAGTGCTCTTTCGCTAGCTAGCTGGAACTCCCAGAGCAGAAACGGACTGGCCATAGGGCAGTATAGGCAAATGTCAGATGGGCTGGTCCATCTTTAGTCCGGTGGGCCTGTCTAAATTGGGGGCTTTGCACAGAACTATCATTGTTTGGCCAACAATGGGTGCTTTGAGGCAATAAATGTGTTAAAAATGTCCAGGCTGTTTTCTAGTTCCAGTCCATCCCTGCCCCAGAGAACTACAGTGCCCTCCAATTATTGGGAAAGTGACACATTTTGTTGTTTTGGCTCTGTACACTTTGGATTTCAAATTATACAATGACTATGAGGTTAAAGTGCCGCACCTCTCTGATTCAGAGAAGACTTATTTTGGTTGAATGCATTCAGTTGTGCAACTGACTAGTTGTCTCCTTTCCCTTTCTCTCTCTCTCTCTCTCTCTCTCTCTCTCTCTCTCTCTCTCTCTCTCTCTCCCCCTCTCTCTTTCTCTCCCCTCTCTTTCTTTCTTCCTCTCCCACCCTCTCTCTCTGCCTATTTAGCTTTCTTCCACCCCCTCTCTCTCTCTCTCCCCCTCTCTCTCTCTCTCTCCCCTCTCTCTCTCTCTCTCTCTCTCTCTCTCTCTCTCTCCCCCTCTATCCCCCTCGCTCTCTTTCTCTCTTCTCCCTCTCCCTCCCTCTCTCGCTCTCTCTACCCCCCTCTTTCTCTATCTCTCTTTCTCCCACTCCCACTCTCTATCTCCCCCTCTCCCTTTCGCTCTCCCTCTCTTTCACACACCTGAGTCACAGCCCGACTGCTCTCTCACCGTCACCACATGAATTCTATTGATGGAGGAACATGATGATCAGTGTAATAACATGCCCCTTGACGTCTGGCGTCAAGTGTATAAATGTGTGAGTGTGGGGGGGATAATGTCAGCGGGATTGTCTGCGTGTGTGTGTGTGTGTGTGTGTGTGTGTGTGTGTGTGTGTGTGTGTGTGTGTGTGTGTGTGAGAGAGAGTTTTTATACGCTTTCAATAGTAAACGGGAGATCACCTCATCTACAGACTATATATCTGGTGTCGAATATCTATTATTACAAACTGGGTGGTTCGAGCCCTGAATGCTGAATGGCTGACAGCCGTGGTTTATCAGACCATATATGACAAGGCATTGCGTTGGACTAGTAACCGGAAGGTTGCAAGTTCAAATCCCTGAGCTGACAAGGAACAAATCTGCCGTTCTGCCCCTGAACAGGCAGTTAACCCACTGTTCCTAGGCCGTCATTGAAAATAAGAATTTGTTCTTAACTGACTTGCCTAGTTAAATAAATATTAAAATAAATAAATATATACAGATTTTTTTTTTTAAAGTGTGGTTGGAAACAGTGTTTTTTTAATGAAAGCATTTTTATGAAAACCACATCCCAACAAACACTATACAACACATAAGTACCAAAATAATATATACAACACATAGGTACCAAAATAATATATACAACACATAAGTACCAAAATAATATATACAACACATAAGTACCAAATAATATATACAACACATAAGTACCAAAATAATATATACAACACATAAGTACCAAAATAATATATACAACACATAAGTACCAAAATAATATATACAACACATAAGTACCAACATAATATATACAACACATAAGTACCAACATAATATATACAACACATAAGTACCAACATAATATATACAACACATAAGTACCAACATAATATATACAACACATAAGTACCAAAATAATATATACAACACATAAGTATCAAAATAATATATACAACACATAAGTACCAAAATAATATATACAACACATAAGTACCAACATAATATACAACACATAAGTACCAACATAATATATACAACACATAAGTACCAACATAATATATACAACACATAAGTACCAACATAATATATACAACACATAAGTACCAAAATAATATATACAACACATAAGTACCAACATAATATATACAACACATAAGTACCAAAATAATATATACAACACATAAGTACCAACATAATATATACAACACATAAGTACCAACATAATATATACAACACATAAGTACCAACATAATATATACAACACATAAGTTACCAAAATAATATATACAACACATAAGTACCAACATAATATATACACACATAAGTACCAAATAATATATACAACACATAAGTACCAAAATAATATATACAACACATAAGTACCAACATAATATATACAAACACATAAGTACAACATAATATATACAACACATAAGTACCAACATAATATATACAACACATAAGTACCAACATAATATACACAACACATAAGTACCAACATAATATATACACACATAAGTACAACATAATATATACAACACATAAGTACCACAAATAAACACATAGTACCAAATATATACAACACATAAGTACCAACATAATATATACAACACATAAGTATCAAAATAATATATACAACCAATAAGTACCAACATAATATATACAACACATAAGTACCAACATAATATATACAACACATAAGTATCAAAATAATATATACAACACATAAGTACCAACATAATATATACAACACATAAGTACCAACATAATATATACAACACATAAGTACCAACATAATATATACAACACATAAGTACCAACATAATATATACAACACATAAGTACCAACATAATATATACAACACATAAGTACCAAAATAATATATACAACACATAAGTACCAACATAATATATACAACACATAAGTACCAACATAATATATACAACACATAAGTACCAAAATAATATATACAACACATAAGTACCAACATAATATATACAACACATAAGTACCAACATAATATATACAACACATAAGTACCAAAATAATATATACAACACATAAGTACCAACATAATATATACAACACATAAGTACCAACATAATATATACAACACATAAGTATCAAAATAATATATACAACACATAAGTAACCAACATAATATATACAACACATAAGTCCCAAAATAATATATACAACACATAAGTACCAAAATAATATATACAACACATAAGTACCAAAAAGTAATATATACATACACAGAAGTACCTAACAATAATATTACCAACACATAAGTACCAAAATAATATATACAACACAATAAGTACCAAACAGAATATATACGAACACATAAGTACCGTCAGACATAAATATATACAACACTAGTATCAAATAAATTAGATACAACACATAGTAGTCCAACATAATATATACAACACATAAGTACCAACAGAAGCTATACAACACATAAGTACCAAAATATATATACATACACATAAGTACCAAAATAATATATACAACACATAAGGACCAACATAATATATACAACAATACCAAAGAAGTATATCAACAAAATAATATATAATTACAAACACATAAGTACCAAAATAATATATACAACACATAATACCCATAAGGATACACTACAAAATAATATATACAACACATAAGTACCAACATAATATATACAACACATAAGTACCAACATAATATATACAACACATAAGTACCAAAATAATATATACAACACATAAGTACAAAAATAATATATACAACACATAAGTACCAACATAATATATACAACACATAAGTACCAAAATAATATATACAACACATAAGTACCAAAATAATATATACAACACATAAGTACCAACATAATATATACAACACATAAGTACCAACATAATATATACAACACATAAGTACCAAAATAAAATATACAACACATAAGTACCAAAATAATATATACAACACATAAGTACCAACATAATATATACAACACATAAGTACCAAAATAATATATACAACACATAAGTACCAAATAATATAACAACACATAAGTACCAACATAATATATACAACACATAAGTACCAACATAATATATACAACACATAAGTACCAACATAATATATACAACACATAAGTACCAACATAATATATACAACACATAAGTACCAACATAATATATACAACACATAAGTACCAACATAATATATACAACACATAAGTACCAACATAATATATACAACACATAAGTACCAAAATAATATATACAACACATAAGTACCAAAATAATATATACAACACATAAGTACCAACATAATATATACAACACATAAGTACCAACATATATATACAACACATAAGTACCAACATAATATATACAACACATAAGTACCAACATAATATATACAACACATAAGTACCAAATAATATATACAACACATAAGTACCAACATAATTATTAAAACATAAGTACCAAACATAATATATACACACACATAAGTACCAACATAATATATACAACACATAAGTACCAACATAATATATACAACACATAAGTACCAAAATAATATATACAACACATAAGTACCAAAATAATATATACAACACATAAGTACGCAACATAATATATACAACACATAGTACCAAAATAATATATACAAACACATAAGTACCAACTATAATAATATACAACACAATATAGTACCAACATAATATATACAACACATAGTACCAATCCATTAATATATACCAACACATATAGTAAACCAAGTCCATACATATAATACAACACATAAGTACCAACATAATATATACACACATAATTACCACATATAATACTGATTACAACACATAAAGTACCAAACATAATATATACAACACATAAGTACCAAAATAATATATACAACACATAAGTACCAAAATAATATATACAACACATAAAGTACCACAATAATATATACAACACATAAGTACAACCATAATATATACACACACATAATTACCAAACATTATATATACAACACATAAGTAACCAACATAATATATAACACCTAGTACCAACCTAATATATACAACACATAGTACCAAAATTAAGTACCACTAATAGATACAACACCATAAGTTACCAAATAATATATACAACACATAAGTACCAACATAATATATACAACACATAAGTACCAACATATATATATACAACACATAAGTACCAAAATATATATACAACACATAAGTACCAACATAAGATATACAACACATAAGTACCAACATAATATATACAACACATAAGTACCAACATAATATATACAACACATAAGTACCAACATAATATATACAAACACATAAGGTACCAACATAATATATACAACACATAAGTACCAAAATAATATATACAACACATAAGTACCAAATATATACACACATAAGTACCAAAATATATATACAACACATAAGTACCAAAATAATATATACAACACATAAGTACCAAAATAATATTATACAACACATAAGTACCAACATAAAAAGGTTTGATAAAACAGATAACAAACATACTAATTAAAATGTTATAAATTAATTGATCTGTAAAGACGAAAAAAATACCCCCCAAATGTTTTGTTTAAATGTGTGTGTGCACTTGAGTGTGTGAGAGTTAGGCTTTTTTTGAGGAGATTACGGAGTAAGTTTGGTTCATCAGGCTGACCTCCAGTCTTCGCTTGGAGTTATCGAGGGATGATGATGTTTTGGCAATGTGAGAATTCCAGAGTGTGGTACCTCTGTATCTGATAGAGAATTGACTATGTGAGGTGATGTGTCGTGGAAATGTCCTCTATTTACCTAATCATGGGAGCAAACCACACACACACGTCAGAGTTAGTTATCAAAGTCCATCTTTAATTATATGAGCTCTATCACAATCCTGTGACTCTCAGATAAATTCAGTGTCTCCCCCTGAACTTCTCTGAGAGCCCCCCACACATTGCAGCTGAGTTCCTTTAATAGCAAAGAACACACATAGTCAGACAGCATAGACATAATTCATCGTTCAGCTTTGTCTCCTTTCCCAAACCCCAGAACCATAAACCAAATCCTCCATATCAACAGGCATATATCAAATTGTCATTTAGATACAACCAACTCAAAATACAACCTCCTGGACAAACTCACGGAGAGGAGAATGAGGCTATAGGTTAAGATAGAAACAACATTAGAGGGAGCATAGAATGATTCCAGATACTGCCACCCTCCTTTCTGCACTGGGAAAAAGGTAAAAGATATGTTTACACATGATGACACTTTGACCTCTCCCCTCTCTCAGCGGCCATGCAACTTAGTTTTGACATAGAACAGATAACTGCAACCTCACCACAGAATTACACAAAAATACCATTCTGATGAGAAGTAACTTCTCAACACACATTTGATGAATATTAAACATCTTACAAATGTTACCAACAAATTCTGAATCTTCCACGACATGTGGCAGTGGGTAGGGTGAAGGTTATCACAGTGTCTTGTATTATATAGATGGATTTCAGAATGAACCTGGAAGAATCCATTGAAGGGTTTAGTTAAACTGTCTGGGAAGTACTTGTAGATGAAAGTGCATAATTGGCGTACATTAATGTTGTAAATAGACAAGATATTGAGTTTCTTAAACAAAGGTGCAGATGGTTCCAGGTAATTAGAGGAGGTTGCTAGTTTATGTCTTGTGTATGATGAGTCCTTTGTGTAGGTAGGCGGCATATGTACTGGCCCAGTATTACAGTAAATGAGATATGAGTAAATAAAGCTATAGTATAGAGTTAAGAAGCAAGCCTGACCACTAATCTTTCTGATGATACCAACAGATTTCATCACTTTGCTGCAGACAAGTTGAATATGATCTTTCCAGGATAACTTTCATCAATTAGAACTCAGAGGAATCTAGTGGATGTGACTTTCCATTTCATTCCCAACAATTAAGATTCTGGCAATTTATTTTACAATATTTCTTATTCTTACTAGTGAATACAATAAAGTTGGATTTATTTTTTGTTTATCCGGTACCATTCAGAAAATGTGTCCATGCCTGAGTTGGTTTCATTAATTAGTGAATCAACATTTTTGTGTGATAAAATCTAATTGGTATCATCAGCAAAGAGAATGGGAAGTACGGTAGAAGACACAGCAGCGGTAGAAGACATGTTTGTAACCAGTTTATAATAGCAATAATGCTCCTCAGGGGTTTGTGATATACTGTATGGCCAATATACCACGGCTAAGGGTTGTATCCAGGCACTCCACGTTGCGTCGTACGAAACAACAGCCCTTAGCTGTGGTATATTGGCCATACTGTATAACACATCCCCTCAGGCCTCATTGCATAAATCTAAACTATATACTGTCTCTACTAGTTTAACCTATATACTGTCTCTACTAATTTAACCTATATACTGTCTCTCCTAATTTAACCTACATACTGTCTCTACTAATTTAACCTATATACTGTCTCTCCTAATTTAACCTACAGTGGGCCAAAAATGATTTAGTCAGCCACCAATTGTGCAAGTTCTCCCACTTAAAAAGATGAGAGAGGCCTGTAATTTTCATCATAGGTACATGTCAACTATGACAGACAAAATGAGAGAAAAAAATCCAGAAAATCACATTGTAGGATTTTTAATGAATTTATTTGCAAATTATGGTGGAAAATAAGTATTTGGTCACCTACAAACAAGCAAGATTTCTGGCTCTCACAGACCTGTAACTTCTTCTTTAAGAGGCTCCTCTGTCCTCCACTAGTTACCTGTATTAATGGCACCTGTTTGAACTTGTTATCAGTATAAAAGACACCTGTCCACAACCTCAAACAGTCACACTCCAAACTCCACTATGGCCAAGACCAAAGAGCTGTCAAAGGACACCAGAAACAAAATTGTAGACCTGCACCAGGCTGGGAAGACTGAATCTGCAATAGGTAAGCAGCTTGGTTTGAAGAAATCAACTGTGGGAGCAATTATTAGGAAATGGAAGACATACAAGACCACTGATAATCTCCTTCGATCTGGGGCTCCACGCAAGATCTCACCCCATGGGGTCAAAATGATCACAAGAACGGAGAGCAAAAAATCCCAGAACCACACGGGGGGGGACATAGTGAATGACCTGCAGAGAGCTGGGACCAAAGTAACAAAGCCTACCATCAGTAACACACTACGCCGCCAGGGACTCAAATCCTGCAGTGCCAGACGTGTCCCCCTGCTTAAGCCAGTACATGTCCAGGCCCGTCTGAAGTTTGCTAGAGAGCATTTGGATGATCCAGTAAAAGACTGGGAGAATGTCATATGGTCAGATGAAACCAAAATATAACTTTTTTATAAAAACTCAACTCGTTGTGTTTGGAGGATAAAGAATGCTGAGTTGCATCCAAAGAACACCATACCTACTGTGAAGCATGGGGGTGGAAACATGATGCTTTGGGGCTGTTTTTCTGCAAAGGGACCAGGACGACTGATCCGTGTAAAGGAAAGAATGAATGGGGCCATGTATCGTGAGATTTTGAGTGAAAACCTCCTTCCATCAGCAAGGGCATTGAAGATGAAACGTGGCTGGGTCTTTCAGCATGACAATGATCCCAAACACACTGCCCGGGCAATGAAGGAGTGGCTTCGTAAAAAGCATTTCAAGGTCCTGAAGTGGCCTAGCCAGTCTCCAGATCTCAACCCTATAGAAAATCTTTGGAGGGAGTTGAACGTTCATGTTGCCCAGCAACAGCCCCAAAACATCACTGCTCTAGAGGAGATCTGCATGGAGGAATGGGCCAAAATACCAGCAACAGTGTGTGAAAACCTTGTGAAGAGGTTTGACCTCTGTCATTGCCAACAAAGGGTATATAACAAAGTATTGAGATAAACGTTTGTTATTGACCAAATACTTATTGTCCACCATAATTTGCAAATTAATTAATTAAAAATCCTACAAAATCCTCCTTTGTTTTCTCATTTTGTCTGTCATAGTTGAAGTGTACCCATGATGAAAATTACAGGTCTCTCTCATCTTTTTAAGTGGGAGAACTTGCACAATTGGTGGCTGACTAAATACATTTTTGCCCCACTGTATATACTGTCTCTACAAGTTTAACCTATATACTGTCTATACTAATTTGACCTCTATACTGTCTCTACTAATCTAACCTATATACTGTCACTACTAATCTAACCTATATACTGTCTGTAGTAATCTAACCTATATACTGTCTGTAGTAATCTAACCTGTATACTGTCTCTAACAATCTAACCTGTATACTGTCTACTAATCCAATTGATATACAGTCTCTACTAATCGAACCTGTATGCTGTCTGTAGTAACCTAACTTGTATACTGTCTCTACAAATCTAATTTATATACTGTCTCTACTAATCGAACCTGTATACTGTCTGTAGTAATCTAACCTATATACTGCTGTGGTAATCTAATCTATATATCATCTCTACTAATCTAACCTATAAACTATCTCCAGTAATCTAGCCTATATAATGTCTATAGTAATATAACCTATATACTACATCTACTAATATAACCTATACATTTTCTCTAGTAATCTAACCTATATACTGTCTCTGACAGTGTAGTCTATACTGTCTCTAGTAATTACATTTATATGCTGTACTATCTACCAGCTGCTAACCTAGATTACACTGGATTACCTCGAGACAGAATGCACTGAGTGTAACGTTCACATAACCAAACCACGTTGAGATATCCAACCAAAACGTTGCCATAACGCTCAACCCACCAGCCGTCCCCAGCTCTCTCTTCTCCCCTCCTCTCTCGCTCTCTCTCTCTTCTCCCCCTCTCTCTCTCTCTTCTCCACTCTCGCTCTTTCTTCTCCCTTCTCGCTCTCTTCTCCCTCTCTCTTCCTCTCTCTTCTCTCTCTCTCTTCTCCCTCTCTCTTCTCATCTATCTTCTTCTCTTTTTCTCTCTCTCTCTCTCTCTCTCTCTCTCTTCTCTCTCTCTCTCTCTCTCTCTCTCCTCTCTCTCTCTCTCTCTCTCTCTCTCTCTCTCTCTCTCTCTCTCTCTCTCTCTTCTCCCTCTCTCTCTCTCTCCCTCTCTCTCTTTCTTCTCCCTCTCGCTCTCTTCTCCCTCTTTCTTCCTCTCTCTTCTCTCTCTCTCTCTTCTCCCCCTTCTCTCTCTTCTCCCTCTCTCTCTCTTCTCCTCTCTCTTTCTTCTCCCTCCTCGCTCTTTCTTCTCCCTCTCTCTCTTTCTTCTCCCTCTCGCTCTCTTCTCCCTCTCTCTTCCTCTCTCTTCTCTCTCTCTCTTCTCCCCCTTCTCTTTCTTCTCCCTCTCTCTCATTCTTCTCCCTCTCGCTCTTTCTTCTCCCTCTCGCTCTCTTCTCCCTCTCTCTTCCTCTCTCTTCTCTCTCTCTCTCTCTTCTCCCTCTCTCTCTCTTCTCCCTCTCTCTCTCTTCTCCCTCTCGCTCTTTCTTCTCCCTCTCTCTCTTTCTTCTCCCTCTCGCTCTTTCTTCTCCCTCTCGCTCTCTTCTCCCTCTCTCTTCCTCTCTCTTCTCTCTCTCTCTTCTCCCTATCTCTCTTCTCCCTCTCTCTCTCTTCTCCATCTCTCTCTCTCAGCAGCCTATTTTTCTTAATGAATCAGAACATCTCCGTGCTTTTTGCCCAGCCTGACACACACAATATTTCATCTGATATTCCTAGTGTGAAACACACAGCAAGAGCAGCTCACATGTCTTCTCATTGATGCTGAAATATAGCGTGTGAAATTGCAAACTGGAGAGAGGGAAAAACAGATGTGCGCTATCTGCAGATATTTGCCTCAGTATTTGTGTAAAATAATAACTAGATTGAGAATCCTGATGAAATCAACATGCCATCTGACTGCATCCTCCACAGATATGTACAATTCTAGAATACCGGGTGATGATTCCATCATAGAACCATAAAAGTCCACATGAATGTGAGCCTGCGAGCCGCGAGAGGGAGGGGGAGGGGAGGAAGCAACAAGAAGGATACACTCTCAATTCAAACAGGCACATTCACATACATACCGTTGTATACACATATATACATACACACACACCCACACACACTAGAAACACATACATAATGCATAAATACCTGATTAGTAAATTCCTAGTGCAAGTCGATGCTATTCAGCGAGTAGAGCAGTGTCTGACTGCAACATCCAGTGTGAGATCATTTCCAGGGAGACTGTGGTTGGAGCAGAGAGATGAAGGGATGTGAGAGGAGAGGGAGAGAGAGATAGAGCGTCGGCTGAGCAGAGCAGCGGAGAGATGGAGCTAGCAGCTAATGTTTCTTTCCTCTGTATGCGGGGAGAAGAGAAAGAGACACAGAGACACAGAGATCTGCCTGCTAAGCCCCAGCTCACAGCATCGTTTCCCTCTGACAGGCAGGCAACATCCACATTCCAGTCCTCCTTCCCTCCGACTGTCCGTCCGCCAGAACCCGTGACTGACGCCTCAGCTCCACACACACATGGCTGACACACACCTCTCCTCCATGCCTCCGTCTGCAGCACCAGCAATCAGTCTATTCTTCCTTCCTCCCGCTCTCCTCTCGTTCTGATGTGGTAGATGGTAGATGGATGCTGTCGTGGCTTGTTTTTCTGCTGTCTGTGTGACCGACTTGGCTCCTCTCTCACACACACGTGCAAACACACACGCCCTAAGCACGCAGTGCCTGGCCCTGGGGATCCAGCAGACAGAAAGGGGGAGGTGGTAAGGCTCCTGCCAAGATTTGGTATCGCCTGCTGGGCTGTTAGAGCCCCTCAGATGGACCAGAGAGGAGATGAGGGAGCAGCAGTGTCTCTCTCCCTGCTCACTGCACTTGGCTGACAGTAATGAGCTCATAGCCACGGCTCACATGTGACGACAGGAGAGAGAGAGAGAGAGAGAGAGAGAGAGAGGTGAGCAGGGAACGAGGATGGGAAGAGGCTTTGTGTGTGTTTGTGTGTGTGTGTGTGTGTGTGTGATTACATTTTCAGTGAGCACCATCATTGGATAGCTAGTGTGTGCAAATACTTTTCTCCATCTATCCTCTCCTCCCCTCCCATCTTCTCCATCTATCCTCTCCTCCCATCTTCTCCATCTATCCTCTCCTCCCATCTTCTCCACATATCCTCTCCTCCCATCTTCTCCACATATCCTCTCCTCCCATCTTCTCCATATATCCTCTCCTCCCATCTTCTCCACATATCCTCTCCTCCCATCTTCTCCACATATCCTCTCCTCCCGTCTTCTCCATATATCCTCTCCTCCCATCTTCTCCATCTATTCTCTCCTCCCATCTTCTCCATATATCCTCTCCTCCCATCTTCTCCATCTATCCTCTCCTCCCATCTTCTCCATCTATCCTCTCCTCCCATCTTCTCCATCTATCCTCTCCTCCCATCTTCTCCATCTATCCTCTCCTCCCATCTTCTCCACATATCCTCTCCTCCCATCTTCTCCACATATCCTCTCCTCCCATCTTCTCCATATATCCTCTCCTCCCATCTTCTCCATCTATCCTCTCCTCTCCTCCCATCTTCTCCTCCCATCTTCTCCATATATCCTCTCCTCCCATCTTCTCCATCTATCCTCTCCTCCCATCTTCTCCTCCCATCTTCTCCATATATCCTCTCCTCTCCTCCCATCTTCTCCTCCCATCTTCTCCATCTATCCTCTCCTCCCATCCTCTCTTCTCCTCCCATCCCCTCTTCTTTTCTGCTCCCCACACACACACAGCACACAGCGAACACACACACACAGCACACACACACAGCACACAGAGAACACACAGCACACAGAGAACACACAGCACACAGAGAACACACACACAGCACACAGAGAACACACAGCACACAGAGAACACACACACGGCACACAGAGAACACACCCACAGCACACAGAGAACACACACACAGCACACACACACAGCACACAGAGAACACACACACAGCACACAGAGTACACACACACACAGCACACACACACAGCACACAGAGAACACACACACAGCACACAGAGAACACACACACAGCACACAGAGTACACACACACACAGCACACACACACAGCACACAGAGAACACACACACAGCACACAGAGAACACACACACAGCACACAGAGAACACACACACAGCACTCAGAGAACACACACACAGCACTCAGAGAACACACACACACAGCACACACAGCACACAGAGATCACACACACAGCACACAGAGAACACACACACAGCACACAGAGAACACACACACAGCACAGTCAGCAGACATACATACATACAAGCACACCTCATCCAATTATGGCGCTCACTGAACATTTCATCATACATGATCGCTAATTTGAAATGCAAATGATTAAATTATGAATTATTATGATGTGTTAAACATGATTAAGATCATGAGATGCAGTTTAGAAATTCTACTCATTGGCAGATTAATATATAATTGGATTTTAAAATACAGACATTTGTGACGAACCATTTGCAAAACACATGGTGGTTTACTTTCAAATGTAATTTCTGTTCAGTAATAAATGTTTACATAAAATCAGACTAGCTCTGCTATAGTATTCACAGGGGCAACGCCTTGGAAGCACGTCTCTGATTCAACCCTGGTAAATCCTTGTGAGTCAGAGCTCAGTATAAAAGGGTGTGACACACTCCATAGGCTGCACAGAGAGCCACAATACCTCAGCCCCACCCACTTACCATCACTATAATCACACCCACTAACACTAGCATTACTACAGTCAGTCAGTCTCTCTCTCTCTCTCTCTCTCTCCATCCACCCCCCCCATATCTCTCTCTCTCTCACTTTCTCCATCCACCCCCCCATATCTCTCTCTCTCTCCATCCACCCCCATATCTCTCTCTCTCTCTTTCTCTCTCTATCCACCCAAAAATCTCTCTCTCTTTGTCTATCCATCCACCCCCCATATCTCTCTCTCTCTCTCTCTCCATCCACCCCCCATATCTCTCTCTCTCTTTCTCTCCATCCACCCCCCCCCCATATCTCTCTCTCTCTCACTTTCTCCATCCACCCCCCCATATCTCTCTCTCTCTCCATCCACCCCCATATCTCTCTCTCTCTCTTTCTCTCTCTATCCACCCCAAAATCTCTCTCTCTTTGTCTATCCATCCACCCCCCATATCTCTCTCTCTCTCTCTCTCCATCCACCCCCATATCTCTCTCTCTCTCTTTCTCTCTCTATCCACCCCAAAATCTCTCTCTCTTTGTCTATCCATCCACCCCCCATATCTCTCTCTCTCTCTCTCTCCATCCACCCCCCCCCATATATCTCTCTCTCCATCCACCCCCCATCTCTCTCTCTCTCTCTCTCTCTCTTTCTCTCTCCATCCACCCCCCATATCTCTCTCTTGTTCTCTCTCCATCCACCCCCCATATCTCTCTCCTGTTCTCTCTCCATCCACCCCCCATATCTCTCTCTCTCTTGTTCTCTCTCCATCCACCCCCCCATATCTCTATCTCTCTCTCTTTATCTCCATCCACCCCTCATATCTCTCTCTCTTTCTTTCTCTCTCCATCCCCATCCACCCTCCATATATCTCTCTCTCTCCACCCCCCCCCCTCTCTGTCTCTCTCTCTGAGAGAGGGAGTGAATGGGAGAGGGGGAAAAGGGAGAAGGGTAGTGGCTCTGTACATGGCTACTGCTCACCATCTACTGGTCAGATCAGGAATAAAATAGAACAGTGCCAAAACCTCAAAAATGTGACATCAACAACACAGCCAACTCAATGTTACTTTCCATTAGTTAGAGACATGCTCTGAAGAGAGTTAAGCATTGGCCCATTAATGTGTAACATGCGTATAGGTTTGGCAGCAGCAAACAGATATATTTAAATTAGGTATGAGTCAGTAAACTCACTGGAGACACAAGACAGAAGATCAACGTGATAGATTATTAATCACAAAGTGATCATCATCGTTACATAGAGGTTACATAAACAAACATTACTAATCACGAAGGAATCTTTATCATTACAAAGTGGTTAAATAAACAAACATTATTCATCAAAAAGGAATCTTCATCGTTACAAAGAGGTTAAATAAGCAAACATTATGAACCATATTTGACCTAAAACAAAACATCAATACAACAACACTAACCTCTCCTTCCAGAAGCCATGACTAGACTGATAAACACAACAACACTAACCTCTCCTTCCAGAAGCCATGACTAGACTGATAAACACAACAACACTAACCTCTCCTTCCAGAAGCCATGACTAGACTGATAAACACAACAACACTAACCTCTCCTTCCAGAAGCCATGACTAGACTGATAAACACAACAACACTAACCTCTCCTTCCAGAAGCCATGACTAGACTGATAAACACAACAACACTAACCTCTCCTTCCAGAAGCCATGACTAGACTGATAAACACAACAACACTAACCTCTCCTTCCAGAAGCCATGACAAGACTGATAAACACAACAACACTAACCTCTCCTTCCAGAAGCCATGACTAGACTGATAAACACAACAACACTAACCTCTCCTTCCAGAAGCCATGACTAGACTGATAAACACAACAACACTAACCTCTCCTTCCAGAAGCCATGACAAGACTGATAAACACAACAACACTAACCTCTCCTTCCACAAGCCATGACTGATAAACACAACAACACTAACCTCTCCTTCCAGAAGCCATGACTAGACTGATAAACACAACAACACTAACCTCTCCTTCCAGAAGCCATGACAAGACTGATAAACACAACAACACTAATCTCTCCTTCCAGAAGCCATGACAAGACTGATAAATCAATCAACACTAACCTCTCCTTCCAGAAGCCATGACTAGACTGATAAACACAACAACACTAACCTCTCCTTCCAGAAGCCATGACTAGACTGATAAACACAACAACACTAACCTCTCCTTCCAGAAGCCATGACAAGACTGATAAACACAACAACACTCTCCTTCCAGAAGCCATGACTAGACTGATAAACACAACAACACTAACCTCTCCTTCCACAAGCCATGACTAGACTGATAAACACAACTACACTAACCTCTCCTTCCAGAAGCCATGACTAGACTGATAAACACAACAACACTAACCTCTCCTTCCAGAAGTCATGACTAGACTGATAAACACAACAACACTAACCTCTCCTTCCAGAAGCCATGACTAGACTGATAAACACAACAACACTAACCTCTCCTTCCAGAAGCCATGACTAGACTGATAAACACAACAACACTAACCTCTCCTTCCAGAAGCCATGACTAGACTGATAAACACAACAACACTAACCTCTCCTTCCACAAGCCATGACTAGACTGATAAACACAACTATACTAACCTCTCCTTCCAGAAGCCATGACTAGACTGATAAACACAACAACACTAACCTCTCCTTCCAGAAGTCATGACTAGACTGATAAACACAACAACACTAACCTCTCCTTCCAGAAGCCATGACTAGACTGATAAACACAACAACACTAACCTCTCCTTCCAGAAGCCATGACTAGACTGATAAACACAACAACACTAACCTCTCCTTCCAGAAGCCATGACTAGACTGATAAACACAACTACACTAACCTCTCCTTCCAGAAGCCATGACCAGACTGATAAACACAACAACACTAACCTCTCCTTTCAGAAGCCATGACAAGACTGATAAACACAACAACACTAACCTCTCCTTCCAGAAGCCATGACTAGACTGATAAACACATCAACACTAACCTCTCTTTCCTGAAGCCATGACTAGACTGATAAACACAACAACACTAATCTCTCCTTCCAGAAGCCATGACTAGACTGATAAACACAACTACACTAACCTCTCCTTCCAGAAGCCATGACTAGACTGATAAACACAACAACACTAACCTCTCCTTCCAGAAGCCATGACTAGACTGATAAACACAACAACACTAACCTCTCATTCCAGAAGCCATGACTAGACTGATAAACACAACAACACTAACCTCTCCTTCCACAAGCCGTGACACGACTGATAAACACAACAACACTAACCTCTCCTTCCAGAAGCCATGACAAGACTGATAAACACAACAACACTAACCTCTCCTTCCAGAAGCCATGACTAGACTGATAAACACAACTACACTAACCTCTCCTTCCAGAAGCCATGACCAGACTGATAAACACAACAACACTAACCTCTCCTTTCAGAAGCCATGACAAGACTGATAAACACAACAACACTAACCTCTCCTTCCAGAAGCCATGACTAGACTGATAAACACAACTACACTAACCTCTCCTTCCAGAAGCCATGACAAGACTGATAAACACAACAACACTCTCCTTCCAGAAGCCATGACTAGACTGATAAACACAACAACACTAACCTCTCCTTCCAGAAGCCATGACTAGACTGATAAACACAACAACACTAACCTCTCCTTCCAGAAGCCATGACTAGACTGATAAACACAACACCACTAACCTCTCCTTCCAGAAGCCATGACTAGACTGATAAACACATCAACACTAACCTCTCTTTCCTGAAGCCATGACTAGACTGATAAACACATCAACACTAACCTCTCCTTCCACAAGCCATGACTAGACTGATAAACACATCAACACTAACCTCTCCTTCCAGAAGCCATGACTAGACTGATAAACACAACAACACGAACCTCTCCTTCCACAAGCCATGACAAGACTGGTAAATACAACAACACTAACCTCTCCTTCCAGAAGCCATGACTAGACTGATAAACACAACAACACTAACCTCTCCTTCCAGAAGCCATGACTAGACTGATAAACACAACAACACTAATCTCTCCTTCCAGAAGCCATGACTAGACTGATAAACACAACTACACTATCCTCTCCTTCCACAAGCCATGACTAGACTGATAAACACATCAACACTAATCTCTCCTTCCAGAAGCCATGACTAGACTGATAAACACAACTACACTAACCTCTCCTTCCAGAAGCCATGACTAGACTGATAAACACATCAACACTAACCTCTCCTTCCAGAAGCCATGACAAGACTGGTATACACAACAACACTCTCCTTCCAGAAGCCATGACAAGACTGATAAACACAACAACACTAACCTCTCCTTCCAGAAGCCATGACAAGACTGATAAACACAACAACACTAACCTCTCCTTCCAGAAGCCATGACAAGACTGATAAACAAAACAACACTAATCTCTCCTTCCAGAACCAATGACTAGACTGATAAACACAACAACACTAACCTCTCCTTCCAGAAGCCATGACAAGACTGATAAACACATCAACAGTAACCTCTCCTTCCACAAGCCATGAATAGACTGATAAACACATCAACACTAATCTCTCCTTCCAGAAGCCATGACTAGACTGATAAACACAACTACACTAACCTCTCCTTCCAGAAGCCATGACTAGACTGATAAACACATCAACACTAACCTCTCCTTCCAGAAGCCATGCCAAGACTGATAAACACAACAACACTCTCCTTCCAGAAGCCATGACTAGACTGATAAACACAACACTAACCTCTCCTTCCAGAAGCCATGACAAGACTGATAAACACAACAACACTACCCTCTCCTTCCACAAGCCATGACAAGACTGGTAAATACAACAACACTAACCTCTCCTTCCAGAAGCCATGACTAGACTGATAAACACAACAACACTAACCTCTTCTTCCAGAAGCCATGACTAGACTGATAAACACAACAACACTAACCTCTCATTCCAGAAGCCATGACTAGACTGATAAACACAACAACACTAACCTCTCCTTCCAGAAGCCATGACTAGACTGATAAACACAACAACACTAATCTCTCCTTCCAGAAGCCATGACTAGACTGGTAAACACAACAACACTCTCCTTCCAGAAGCCATGACAAGACTGATAAACACAACAACACTAACCTCTCCTTCCAGAAGCCATGACAAGACTGATAAACACAACAACACTAACCTCTCCTTCCAGAAGCCATGACTAGACTGATAAACACATCAACACTAACCTCTCCTTCCAGAAGCCATGCCAAGACTGATAAACACAACAACACTCTCCTTCCAGAAGCCATGACTAGACTGATAAACACAACACTAACCTCTCCTTCCAGAAGCCATGACAAGACTGATAAACACAACAACACTACCCTCTCCTTCCACAAGCCATGACAAGACTGGTAAATACAACAACACTAACCTCTCCTTCCAGAAGCCATGACTAGACTGATAAACACAACAACACTAACCTCTTCTTCCAGAAGCCATGACTAGACTGATAAACACAACAACACTAACCTCTCATTCCAGAAGCCATGACTAGACTGATAAACACAACAACACTAACCTCTCCTTCCAGAAGCCATGACTAGACTGATAAACACAACAACACTAATCTCTCCTTCCAGAAGCCATGACTAGACTGGTAAACACAACAACACTCTCCTTCCAGAAGCCATGACAAGACTGATAAACACAACAACACTAACCTCTCCTTCCAGAAGCCATGACAAGACTGATAAACACAACAACACTAACCTCTCCTTCCAGAAGCCATGACAAGACTGATAAACAAAACAACACTAACCTCTCCTTCCACAAGCCATGACTAGACTGATAAACACAATAACACTCTCCTTACAGAAGCCATGACTAGACTGATAAACACAACAACACTAACCTCTCCTTCCACAAGCCATGACTAGACTGATAAACACAACAACACTAACCTCTCCTTCCAGAAGCCATGACTAGACTGATAAACACATCAACACTCTCCTTCCAGAAGCCATGACTAGACTGGTAAACACAACAACACTCTCCTTCCAGAAGCCATGACAAGACTGATAAACACAACAACACTAACCTCTCCTTCCAGAAGCCATGACAAGACTGATAAACACAACAACACTAACCTCTCCTTCCAGAAGCCATGACAAGACTGATAAACAAAACAACACTAACCTCTCCTTCCACAAGCCATGACTAGACTGATAAACACAATAACACTCTCCTTACAGAAGCCATGACTAGACTGATAAACACAACAACACTAACCTCTCCTTCCACAAGCCATGACTAGACTGATAAACACAACAACACTAACCTCTCCTTCCAGAAGCCATGACTAGACTGATAAACACAACAACACTCTCCTTCCAGAAGCCATGACAAGACTGATAAACACAACAACACTAACCTCTCCTTCCAGAAGCCATGACTAGACTGATAAACACATCAACACTAACCTCTCCTTCCAGAAGCCATGACAAGACTGATAAACACAACAACACTCTCCTTCCAGAAGCCATGACTAGACTGATAAACACAACAACACTAACCTCTCCTTCCAGAAGCCATGACTAGACTGATAAACACAACAACACTCTCCTTCCCAGAAGCCATGGCTAGACTGATAAACACATCAACACTAACCTCTCCTTCCACAAGCCATGACTAGACTGATGAACACAACAACACTAACCTCTCCTTCCAGAAGCCATGACTAGACTGATAAACACAACAACACTAACCTCTCCTTCCAGAAGCCATGACTAGACTGATAAACACATCAACACTAACCTCTCCTTCCAGAAGCCATGACTAGACTGATAAACACAACTACACTAACCTCTCCTTCCAGAAGCCATGACTAGACTGATAAACACAACAACACTAACCTCTCCTTCCAGAAGCCATGACTAGACTGATGAATCAAATCATGAAGGGAAAGGAAGACAAAACAACACAAACACAAATCAATTAACTTGAGGTAGCCACCCAGAGGATGAAATAAAAGTCCAAACTGGTTGCAATTAAGTCCATTTACAACCAGATTACAACCAAAACTTGTTATTATAATGAGGTCATTTAAACCATCTCTGCCCTCTGTGAACAGTTTCAGTCATCAGACGCTATAAAACAAGCAGTGCGTTTCTCCTTCTACACTGTATCTCTTCCTATAGGACTCTGACATACAGTACTCCCGAGACATAGGCTGCATCCCAAATGGCACCCTATTTCCTATGTAGTGCATTAGTTTGACCAGGGCCCATAGGGCCATTCGGCTCTGGTCAAAAGTAGTGCAGTATGAAGTGAATAGGGTGCCATTTGGTATGCAGTTATACATAGATTATCCCTGGGACTCTCTAAGAGGAAGCCCTATCTGTGACATCCAGCAAATGGAGTGGAGGGAGTTCAGTGAACTGCACTTCCATCATGAGAAATCTTGCCTGAGACCTCTGAAGACTTATGTTAATATCTCTGCGGGCTATCACAGTCTTTTGGCGGATGGTGGTGGGAGGATGAGCTGGGTTCAAACGCCTTTCTGTCTCTCTCTCCCCCCCACCCATCCCCCATCTTTCTCTGCCATCTTGCCCCATGAGCCCTATGTTTGCTGACCTGTCCTGAGGGACAGAGCCAGATAACAGGACCACTGTCCAAGTCCTCTCAACGCAACAACACTCACTCTCCATCTGTCTGGGAGGAAGTGTGTGTGTGTGTGGAGCGGGCTATGTCTGTGTAAGGTGACATGGCATCGTGCCATAACAGACCTGGATGTCAAATCCATGGCGCAACAATAATGAGTGAGTGAGTGAGTGAGAGAGTGAGAGAGAGAGAGAGAGAGAGAGAGAGAGAGAGAGAGAGAGAGTCCTGTGTTAGGTCAGTGCGTAGTGGATGTGTGTCTGACATTTGCAGTTATCAATGCAATGGGGAAATGTCAGAGACTGCAGTGCAGCTTGCATCTTAATACTGAGGAATCCTCCTGCACACACACACAAACGCACACACACACGCACGCACGCACGCACGCACGCACGCACGCACGCACGCACGCACACACACACACACACACACACACACACACACACACACACACACACACACACACACACACACACACACACACACACACACACACACACACACACACACACACACACACACACACACACACACACACACACACACACACACACACACACACACACACACACACACACACACACACACACACACACACACACACACACACACACACACACACACACACACACACACAATCCAGCAGAAACCCAGTCCACTCCATCTAAATGGACATATGGTCAATAAGATATATAGGTTTGAATCTCAGCCAAAGTCACAAGATGAACTCAAAGCCCTTTTGCATCCAGACTAGATTTTAGATGATGATGCAAGTCGCTATCCCTGCAATACCATACCTAGCTACCCCTGCAATACCATACCTAGCTATCCCTGCAATACCATACTTAGCGACCCCTGCAATACCATACCTAGCGACCCCTGCAATACCATACCTAGCTATCCCTGCAATACCATACTTAGCTACCCCTGCAATACCATACCTAGCGACCCCTGCAATACCATACCTAGCGACCCCTGCAATACCATACCTAGCTATCCCTGCAATACCATACTTAGCTACCCCTGCAATACCATACCTAGCGACCCCTGCAATACCATACCTAGCTACCCCTGCAATACCATACCTAGCTATCCCTGCAATACCATACTTAGCTACCCCTGCAATACCATACCTAGCTACCCCTGCAATACCATACCTAGCTACCCCTGCAATACCATACCTAGCTACCCCTGCAATACCATATCTAGCTACCCCTGCAATACCATACCTAGCTACCCCTGCAATACCATACCTAGCTACCCCTGCAATACCATACCTAGCTACCCCTGCAATACCATACCTAGCTACCCCTGCAATACCATACCTAGCTACACCTGCAATACCATACTTAGCTACCCCTGCAATACCAAACCTAGCTACCCCTGCAATACCATACCTAGCTACCCTACCTAGCTACCCCTGCAATACCCTACCTAGCTACCCCTGCAATACCATACCTAGCTACCGCTTCAATACCATACCTAGCTACCCCTGCAATACCCTACCTATCTACCCCTGCAATACTATACCTAGCTACCGCTTCAATACCATACCTAGCTACCCCTGCAATACCCTACCTAGCTACCCCTGCAATACCATATCTAGCTACCCCTGCAATATCATACCTAGCTTCCAATGCAATACCAAACCTAGCTACCCCTGCAATACCATACCTACCTACCAATGCAATACCATACCTAGCTACCCCTGTAATACCATACCTAGCTACCCCTGCAATACCATACCTAGCTATCCCTGCAATACCATACTTAGCTACCCCTGCAATACCATACCTAGCTACCCCTGCAATACCATACCTAGCTACCCCTGCAATACCATACCTAGCTACCCCTGCAATACCATACTTAGCTACCCCTGCAATACCATACCTAGCTACCCCTGCAATACCATACTTAGCTACCCCTGCAATACCATACCTAGCTACCCCTGCAATACCATACCTAGCTACCCCTGCAATACCATACTTAGCTACCCTACCTAGCTACCCCTGCAATACCCTACCTAGCTACCCCTGCAATACCATACCTAGCTACCGCTTCAATACCATACCTAGCTACCCCTGCAATACCCTACCTATCTACCCCTGCAATACTATACCTAGCTACCGCTTCAATACCATACCTAGCTACCCCTGCAATACCCTACCTAGCTACCCCTGCAATACCATACCTAGCTACCGCTTCAATACCATCCCTAGCTACCCCTGCAATAACATACCTAGCTACCCCTGCAATACCATACTTAGCTACCCCTGCAATACCATACCTAGCTACCCCTGCAATACCATACTTAGCTACCCCTGCAATACCAAACCTAGCTACCCCTGCAATACCAAACCTAGCTACCCCTGCAATACCATACCTAGCTACCCCTGCAATACCAAACCTAGCTACCCCTGCAATACCATATCTAGCTACCCCTGCAATACCATACCTAGCTACCCCTGCAATACCATACCTAGCTACCCCTGCAATACCATACCTAGCTACCCCTGCAATACCATACCTAGCTACACCTGCAATACCATACTTAGCTACCCCTGCAATACCAAACCTAGCTACCCCTGCAATACCATACCTAGCTACCCTACCTAGCTACCCCTGCAATACCCTACCTAGCTACCCCTGCAATACCATACCTAGCTACCGCTTCAATACCATACCTAGCTACCCCTGCAATACCCTACCTATCTACCCCTGCAATACTATACCTAGCTACCGCTTCAATACCATACCTAGCTACCCCTGCAATACCATACCTAGCTACCCCTGCAATACCATATCTAGCTACCCCTGCAATATCATACCTAGCTTCCAATGCAATACCAAACCTAGCTACCCCTGCAATACCATACCTACCTACCAATGCAATACCATACCTAGCTACCCCTGTAATACCATACCTAGCTACCGCTTCAATACCATACCTAGCTACCGCTTCAATACCATACCTAGCTACCGCTTCAATACCATACCTACCTGCCCCTGCAATTCCACACCTAGCTACACATTGAATGCCATACCTAGCTATCCCTGCAGCACCATATCTAGCTACCCCTGCAATACCATACCAAGCAAACCCTGCAATACCATATCTAGTTACCCCTGCAATACCAAATCTAGCTACCCTGGCAATATCATACCTAGCTTCCAATGCAATACCATACCTAGCTACACCTGCAATACCATACCTAGCTATCTCTGCAATAACATACCTAGCTACCCCTGCAATACCATACCTAGCTAACCCTGCAATACCATATCTAGCTACCCCTGCAATATCATACCTAGCTTCCAATGCAATACCAAACCTAGCTACCCCTGCAATACAATACCTACCTACCAATGCAATACCATACCTAGCTACCCCTGTAATACCATCCCTAGCTACCCCTGCAATGCCATCTCTAACTACCAATGCAATACCATACCTAGCTACCTCTGCAATACAATACCGAGCTAACCCTGCAATACCATACCTAGCTACCAATGTAATGCCATGACAAACTACCCCTGCAATACCATACCTAGCTACCCCTGCAATACCATACCTATATACCCCTGCAATACCATACCTAGCTACCAATGCAATGCCATACCTAACTACCCCTGCAATGCCATACCTAGCTACCCCTGCAATACCATATCTCGCTACCCCTGCAATACCATAGCTAGCTACCGATGCAATACCATACCTAGCTACCGATGCAATACCCTACCTCTTTCTGCAGACTAGTAATTCGTATCTAATTACTAATTATTACTTATTCTGTAGGGATTGATAGTCTCAGAATGTAACCATTTCCAGTCGTGTAGCCAATGCTCTACGTGGTATGTTTAGGAATTCAATAACTATTTGCAATCACAGCTCACGCTGTGGGTTTGCTTAGTCTAAACTTAAACCTGTGCCCCCTCGGTGTCCATCGAGGTACGTGTGGTCTGAAGAGGATTTCCTCTGGAGGGGTTTTTATTCTTAACAATAGAAAAGGCAGTTCTCTGATCCCAGATCATGTCTGTGCTCACGGGAGCGGGCCAATGACTTAGTTAAACTAATTAGTTAAACTAATTTCATCTAAAGCTCATCTAAAGCTACCCATCAAATACCATACCTTACCATACCTTACATCTAAAACTTTCATTTTATACAATATTTATACAATATTTAGTTGCAAACCACGTAAATGAGAAATGTACACATTCAGAGATATAGTTATGTGTGTTTCCTGTCCTCTCCGAGGTCACCAAATGAAACACACTCGTCATACTCGTCCCTTAAGTGTCCACGGACCATTCCCACCTTCTCACAAGTGGACATTTTGTATCAAATTCCCATTTTGGGAATTTACTCTACTCTACTCTACTTTACGCTAGTCTACTCTACTTTACTCTACTCTAGTTAACTCTAGTCTAGTCTACTCTAGTCTAGTCGATTCTACTATACTTTATTCTAATCTAGTCTACTCTACTCTAATCTAGACAAGTCTAGTCTACTCTACTTTTTTTACATTTTACCCCTTTTTTCTCCCCAATTTCGTGGTATCCAATTGTTGTAGTAGCTACTATCTTGTCTCATCGCTACAACTCCCGTACGGGCTCGGGAGAGACCGATACACAACCCAACCAAGCCGCACTGCTTCTTAACACAGCGTGCATCCAACCCGGAAGCCAGCCGCACCAATGTGTCGGAGGAAACACCGTGCACCTGGCCACCTTGGTTAGCGCACACTGCGCCCAGCCCGCCACAGGAGTCGCTGGTGCGCGATGAGACAAGGACACCCCTACCGACCAAGCCCTCCCTAACCCGGGCGACGCTAGGCCAATTGTGCGTCGCCCCACGGACCTCCCGGTCGCGGCCGGTTACGACAGAGCCTGGACGCGAACCCAGGGACTCTGATGGCACAGCTGGCGCTCTTAACCACTGCGCCACCCGGGAGGCCCCAGTCTACTCTATTCTAGTCATCTCTACTCTAGTCTAGTATACTCTAGTCTACTCTAATCTAGTCTACTCTAGTCTACTCTACTATAATCTAGTCCACTCTACTCTACTCTAGTCTAATCTACTTTACTCCAACCTACTCTACTCTAGTCCACTCCACTCTAGTGCAGTCTACTCTACTCTACTCTACTCTACTCTACTCTACTCTACTCTACTCTACTCTACTCTAATCTAGTCTAATCTAGTCTACTCTAATCTACTCTAGCCTAGTCTAATATAGTCTACTCCATTCCTCTACTCTATTCTACTTTACTATAGTCTATACTCTAGTCCACTCTAATCTAGTCTACTCTACTTTACTCTGGTCTACTCTACTTTACTCTAGTATACTCTAATCAACTCTATTCTAGTCGACTATACTCTAGTCCACTCTTCTCTAGTCTAATCTACTTTACTCTAGTCCACTCTACTCACGTCTAGTCTACTCTAGTCTGCTCTAGTCTACACCAATCTAGTCTAGTATACTCTACTCTAGTCTAGTCTAGTCTACTCTACTGTAGTCTAGTCTACTATACTCTAGTCCACTCTAGTCTAATCTACTTTACTCTAGTCCACTCTAGTTTAGGCGACTCTAGTCTACTCTAGTCTAGTATACTCTAATCTAGTCTAGTCTACTCTACTTTACTGTTATCTAATCTAGTATACTTTCATTACTCTACCCTAGTCCACTCTACTCTAATCTAGTCTACTCTAATCAAGTCTAGTCTACTCTAATCTAGTCTAGTCCACTCTAGTCTAATCTACTTTACTCTAGTCCACTCTAGTTTAGTCTACTGTAGTCTACTCCAGTCTAGTATACTCCAATATAGTCTAGTCTACTCTACTTAGTCTACTTTCATTACTATACCCTAGTCCACTCTACTCTAATCTAGTCTACTCTAGTCTAGTCTACTCTACTCTAGTCCAGTCTACTATACTCTAGTCTACTCTAATCTAGTCTACTCTAGTATACTCTAGTCTAATCGAGTCTACTCTACTCTAATCTAACCTACTCTAGTCCACTCTACTCTACTCTACTCTACTCTACTCTACTCTACTCTACTCTAGTCCACTCTACTCTAGTCCACTCTACTCTGGTCTACTCCACTCTAATCTGGGCATACTCTGCTCTAGTCGAGTCTATTATACCCTGCTCTAATCTAGTCTAGTCTACTCCACTCTACTCTACTCTAGTCAAATCTAGTCCACTCTACTCTACTCTAACCTACTCTACTTTACTCTGGTCTACTCTACTTTACTCTAGTCTAGTCTAGTCGACTCTACTCGACTCTACTCTAGTCCCCTCTACTCTAGTATACTCAAGTCTGCTCTACTCCACTCTACTCCACTCTAATCAACTTTACTCTAGTCTACTCTATTCTACTTTACTCTAGTCTACTCTACTTTACTCTAGTCTACTCTAGTCGACTCTGCTCATGTTCACTCTAGTCGATTCTAATCTAGTCTACTCTACTCTACTCTAATCTAGTCTAATCTAATCTAGTCTACTCTACTCTTGTCAACTCTAGTCTGTTCTACTCTAGTCGAGTCGACTCTAGTCCACTCTACTCTAGTGCCCTCTACTCTAGTCTACTCTTCTCCAGTCTACTCTACTCTACTATATTCTAGTCTAATCTAGTCTACTCTAATCTAGTCTATTATAGTCTAATATAACCTACTCTCATCTAGTCTAGTCTACTCCACTCCTCTACTCTACTCTAATCTACTTTACTATAGTCTATACTCTACCCTAGTCCACTCTAATCAAGTCTACTCTAGTCTACTCTACTTTACTCTGGTCTACTCTACTTTACTCTAGTCTACTCTACTTTACTCTAGTCTACTCTACTCTAGTCCACTCTACTCTAGTGCACTCTACTCTAGTCTATTCTTCTCCAGTCTACTCTACTCTATTCTAGTCTAATCTAGTCTACTCTAATCTAGTCTATTATAGTCTAGTCTAATATAACCTACTTTCATCTATTCTAGTCTACTCCACTCCTCTACTCTACTCTAATCTACTTTACTATAGTATATACTCTACCCTAGTCCACTCTAATCAAGTCTACTCTAGTCTACTCTACATTACTCTACTCTAGTCGACTCTAGTCTACTCTAGTGTACTCTACTCCACTCTACTCTACTCTAGTCTAAACTACTTTACTCTAGTCCACTGTAGTCTACTCTACTCTTGTCAACTCTAGTCCGGTCTACTCTACTCTAGTCTAGTCTAGTCTAGTCAACTCTACTCTACTCTACTTTATTCTAATCTAGTCTACTCTAATCTAGTCTACTCTAATCTACTCTACTCTACTCCACTCTACTCTACTCTGGTCTACTTTACTCTAATCTAGTATATTTTACTCTAATCTAATTTTACAACTCTAGTCTAGTCTAGTCTACTCTAGTCTACTTTGCTCTACTTTAGTCTACTTTAATCTAATCTACTCTACTCTACTCTACTCCTCTACTTTCCTCTAGTCTAGTCACTCTACTTGACTCTAGTATAGTCAACTCTACTCAACTTTACTCTACTCTTCTTTACTCTAGTCTAGTCTACTTTACTGTACTCTAGTCTACTTTACTTTAATCTAGTCTACTCTACTCTAGCCCAATCCTCTACTTTACTTTAGTCTATTATACTCTACTTTACTCTAGTCTAGCCTTCTCTGCTTTGCTCTAATCTACTCTACTCTACACTACTCTACTCTACTCTAGTCTAGTCTACTTTACTTTACTCTACTTGACTCTAGTCTAGTCTACTCTAGTCTACTTTACTCTAGTCTAGTCTAGTCTAGTCTACTCTACTCTAGTCTACTTTACTTTACTCTACTTTAGTCAACCCTACTCTAGTCTACTCTAATCTACTTCAGTCTACTTTACTTTACTCTAGACTACTCTACTTTACTCAAATCTACTCTACTTTACTTTACTCTAGTCTACTCTACTTGACTCTAGTCTACTCTACTTGACTCTAGTCTACTGTACCTCTGGTGAACATATGAACAGAGGCATGCTCTGGTACTGACTGTATAACACCCAAGGCAGAGAGACAGCATTATCATACTGATCATATTAGCACCTGGGAGAGGGGGAGAGAGATTAATACAATAGCCATATGGAGAGAGAAGAAGAGAGGCGGAGAGGGGATAGAGGAGAAGGAGGGAGAGGGAGATAGAAGGAGAGCGAAGGGGGAAAGTGGGGGAGGCCTGGATCTGGGAGGGAGGGAGTGGAGGCTTCAGGAATTTAGGGGGAGACAGTAGATAAATGTGAGTGGGGTTAAACAAAGCCGGTCCTGTCCCGAGTCCCCCCTGCTGCTACTGCAGTGCAGATAAAAACCCTCACTCAGCCTCCCCTTTACTAAGCCTCCCCTTTACTCAGCATCCACCTTTACTCAGCATCCCCCTTTACTCAGCCTCCCCCTTTACTCAGCCTCCCCCTTTACTCAGCGTCCCCCTTTACTCAGCGTCCCCCTTTACTCAGCCTCCCCCTTTACTCAGCCTCCCCCTTTACACAGCCTCCCCCTTTACTCAGCCTCCCCCTTTACTCAGCATCCACCTTTACTCAGCCTCCCCCTTTACTCAGCATCCACCTTTACTCAGCATCCACCTTTACTCAGCGTCCCCCTTTACTCAGCCTCCCCCTTTACTCAGCGTCCCCCTTTACTCAGCGTCCCCCTTTACTTAGCGTCCCCCTTTACTCAGCCTCCCACTTTACTCAGCGTCCCCCTTTACTCAGCGTCCCCCTTTACTCAGCGTCCCCCTTTACGCAACCTCCCCTTTACTCAGCCTCCCCCTTTACTCAGCGTCCCCCTTTACTCAGCATCCCCCTTTACTCAGCCTCCCCCTTTACACAGCGTCCCCCTTTACTCAGCGTCCCCCTTTACACAACCTCCCCTTTACACAGCCTCCCCCTTTACACAGCGTATAAGTCTCTTCTCTTACACCATATACTGCACTGTTACACCACATACTGCGCTGTTACACCACATACTGCACTGTTACACCACATACTGCACTGTTACACCATATACTGCACTGTTACACCATATACAACACTGTTACACCACATGCTACACCACATACTGCACTGTTACACCACATACTGCACTGTTACACCATATACTACACTGTTACACCACATGCTACACCACATACTGCACTGTTACACCACATACTGCACTGTTACACCATATACTGCACTGTTAGACCACATGCTACACCACATACTGCACTGTTACACCACATACTGCACTGTTACACCACATGCTACACTGTTACACCACATACTGCACTGTTACACCACATACTACCCTGTTACACCACATGCTACACCACATACTGCACTGTTACACCACATACTACCCTGTTACACCACATGCTACACCACATACTGCACTGTTACACCACATACTGCACTGTTACACCATATACTGCACTGTTACACCACATGCTACACCACATACTGCACTGTTACACCACATACTGCACTGTTACACCACATACTGCATTGTTACACCACATGCTACACCACATACTGCACTGTTACACCACATACTGCACTGTTACACCACATGCTACACCACATACTGCACTGTTACACCACATACTGCACTGTTACACCACATACTGCACTGTTACACCACATACTGCACTGTTACACCACATGCTACACTGTTACACCACATGCTACACCATATAATGCACTGTTACACCACATACTACACTGTTACACCACATGCTACACTGTTACACCATATACAACACTGTTACACCACATACTGCACTGTTACACCACATACTGCACTGTTACACCACATGCTACACTGTTACACCATATACAACACTGTTACACCACATACTGCACTGTTACACCACATACTGCACTGTTACACCACATACTACACTGTTACACCACATAACACACTGTTACACGACATACTACACTGTTACACCATATACAACACTGTTACACCACATACTGCACTGTTACACCACATAACACACTGTTACACCACATAACACACTGTTACACCACATAACACACTGTTACACCACATAACACACTGTTACACCACATAACACACTGTTATACCACATAACACACTGTTATACCACATACAACACTGTTTAATGGAAAACTGGGACTAGTTGGCCAAAGATACCTGCATGGTCAGAGGCAGGACAACCTAAAGCCGTAAGGGAGCCCTTCAAAAATGAACTTTAAAACAAAACTGCAGTGCTGTGTTGAAGTCAAAGTTTGCAATTCCAGAAATGCCAAAACAACCTCAGAGACCTACAATGACCGTAAGTAAATAATGATGGGGTTGTGTTGACAGATATGGTACTCTAACTAGCTGTCACCGCTATACACAATTGTCCCAAATGGCACTCTATTCCCCATAAAGTTCACTGCTTTTGATCAGGGCTTATAGGGAACAGGCTGCCAGTTTGGGCGCATCCTAAGAGACAGCCAATCTCTGCTGAGCAGTGAGTGTGTGTGTGTGTGTCTGACGGTGGTGCACTGCTCAGGGGCCATCTGCTGGGCACACACACACGCGCACACCGGCCTGCACACACACACACACACACACACACACACACACACACACACACACACACACACACACACACACACACACACACACACACACACACACACAGTGTGCCATCCGGAGGTCCTGGCAATGGTTTCAGGTCTCTCCCTAGCATTTGGTGTTCCAACCAGACCATCTCTGCATGTACACAACTAACACACTAAGCCTAGCCTTATCCTCTAACAAGGAAATATCGAAGGTAAGAACATATATTGATCAACTAAACAATTATTCAATAGATCAAGCAAGGAATCAGTAGAGGATTTCAACTGTGACCAAACATACACGCACAGTGGAGAGAGGAGAGGAGAGGAGAGGAGAGGAGAGGAGAGGAGAGGAGAGGAGAGGAGAGGAGAGGAGAGGAGAGGAGAGGAGAGGAGAGGAGAGGAGAGGAGAGGAGAGGAGAGGAGAGGAGAGGAGAGGAGAGGAGAGGAGAGGAAAGTCTCAGAGTATCCTTCTTCTACTAATGAGAACCATCTATACTATTGTCACAGTGTATATTTTCCACTAGAGAGTTTTCCTTTAAAACTCCTTCTACACTTCAGAACTACACCAGATATAAGTCTCTTCTCTATTCCTGGAATTAACAGAGAGTTGCCATCAGCAAGCCGGTATTCAACAAGCTTCAGTGTCTAACATGTGTAGCCTGTGTGTGCCTCTCATGTTGTAGGGTGTTGTGTCTGTGTGTGTGTGTGTGTGTGTATGTGTGTGTGTGTGTGTGTGTGCCTCACATCTGTATGTTGTAGGGTACGTGTGTGTGTGTGTGATTATAATTGACTTTGATAGTGTGCATTTCACTGTGCACAGCTGTACTTTCAAACCTGATGCAGCTTTGACAGTAAAAGCATTAGCAGGTTCAGTAATCTATAGAAACATTTACATTTTAGTCATTTAGCAGACGTTCTTATCCAGAGCCAATTGACATGCTGCCTCACTATCTGTGTCTGTGGACGATTTCAGTCTGTCCGTGATATGTACACCGAGGAACTTAAAACGTTCCACCTTCTCCACTACTGTCCAGTCGATGTGGATGGGGGGGCTGTTCCCTCTGCTCTTTCCTGAAGTCCACGATCATCTCCTTTGTTTTGCTGAAATTGAGTGAGAGGTTATTTTCCTGACACCACACTCCGAGGGCCCTCACCTCCTCCCTATAGGCTGTCGTTGTTGGTTATCAAGCCTACCACTGTTGTGTCATCTCCAAACTTGATGATTGAGTTGGGGGCGTGCATGGCCTCGCAGTCGTGGGTGAACAGGGAGTACAGGAGGGGGCTGAGAACGTGCCCTTGTGGGGCCCCTATGTTGAGGTTCAGCGAAGTGGAGATGTTGTTCCCTACCTTTACCACCTGGTGGCGGCCCGTCAGAAAGTCCAGGACCCAGGTGTACAGGGCGGGGTCGAGACCCAAGGTCTCGAGCTTAGTGACGAGTTTGGAGGGTACTATGGTGTTGAATACTGAGCTGTAGTCAATGAACAGCATTCTTACATAGGTATTCCTCTTGTCCAGATAGGATAGTGCAGTGTGTAGTGTGTTGGCGATTGCGTCGTCTGTGGACCTATTGGGGACGTAAGCAAATTGGAGTGGATCTAGGGTATCAGTTAGAGTGGACATGATATGATTCTTGACTAGTCTCTCAAAGCACTTCATGATGACAGAAGTGAGTGCTACGGGGCGATAGTCATTTAGTTCAGGGCATTGTAGGTGGCACTGCATTGTCCTCAAAGCGCGCAAAGAAGTTGTTTAATCTGTCTTGAAGCAAGACGTCGATGTCAGCGACGGGGCTGGTTTTCTTTTTGTAATCCGTGATTGTCTGTAGACCCTGTCACATACATCTCGTGTCTGAGCCGTTGAATTGCGATTCCACTTTGTCTCTATACTGACATACTGATAGAAGGCAAACACTAATGTGATCTGGCTGGTCATTTTGTTTATTTAAATGTGAGGCTGTACACACACACACACCTGATGCAACATATTCTGGTCTCCCGCTGTGGAAGGCTGGGCTCATTAGCATGAGAATAAACACAGAGCCTAAAAATAAAATATAAAATGGCGGCTGTGTCAGCACTCACACACACAAGTCCACGCGCACACACACAAAAACACACTCACTTTCTCTCTCAAACACACACACACAATTACACACACACACAGCATCCGCACAAAACTTCCTGTTGATAGACCCTGAGCAGGCTGGAGGAGGAAGATAAGAGCAGCACAATGCTTTCTGGGAGATAAGAGTGCCACAAAGCATGCTGGGGCAGAAAAGCATCACTAAAGTTCTGTAGCTAGCAGATCACCACGGAACCTTCCTCACTCTGCTACAATGGTACAGACTTGTCTAAGACACAGCAGATAAATCACTAGGCTAAAATGCTTTTCCAGTTAAACCATTTGGCTTATGTCTCATTTGGCATAGGTCATCCCACCAAGAGCATAGGTCATCCCACAAAGAGCATAGGTCATTCCACAAAGAGCATAGGTCATCTCACCAATAGCATAGGTCATCCACCAATGATGTTGCTAGCTTGTATGTAAAAGTAATGCAGGTGACTTTTGTGTCCGACAGTCACATACTGTTGCATATCCACCATAAATTCAATGAGGACTGCATGGTAATCTCAACAGAATGATGGAGTAGCATTGCCTTGTCTGCGCTTTGTTGACCTAAAGACTGGTGTTTGTCTCAAGGCTTTAGCTCAGTGAGCTAATGTGTTAATGGGGTATTAAGGTGTCCAGATGACATGGGTTCAAAACCAGTAAGTCACACATAGTCTATCTATGTATTCCTCAAACAACACTTCTGTTCTTCTGTTCTGACCCACTAGCCAGCTGGCTGGAGAGAGAGAGTGGGGAGGGGAGGGGAGGGGAAAGAAAGTTCTCTGTGGTAATAAGTTCCATAGCTAAATTTAATGAAGTGTGGAGTGTGAGATGGAGCTGTAAAGTGTGCACGTCATAATGTCATGTCTGCTGTTACAGAAACGAATGACACTACAGGATGGCTATGATGAATGGTGTTCTGTAATGATTTACCTGCTGCGCACACACACACACGCACTCATGGAAGGAGAAAGACCTAAAGCACCCTGAGACCGATTATTATTCTACTCTATATAGATATATGGAGTGTGTTATTAATTTCATATGTGTCGTGATAATGGAGCCATGTGTGAGTGTGTGCCTTTGTACCTGTGTGAGTGTGTGTGAGCTGTTTCAGGGGATATATACGGCTCAGTGCCAAGCTGTTGGGTTTTACAGGCACTGTAATTACATTCACAAAGATACACTGACTTGGACAAACCACCCAGCAGCCAGAGTGGGAGTTATACATGTTAGCAGCTTGGTCCTTTGTGGTTCAGTTGGTAGAGCATTGCACTAGCAACACTAGGGTCGTTTGTTTTCTATTTCCACTGAGGCCACCAACACCAATATGAAAATGTATGCATTAACTGTTGTAAATTGCTTTGGACTGAAAGTGTCTGCTAAATGTTCAATAAATATTTAGGCTGATCAAGACAAATAGACTTTGATTTCAGACGTTTGAAAAGGTCCTGAGAATGTCGATATATGCTTCCTCTGCAATCACCCCAAAAATAAAAAACTATTGCCCAGCACAGGAGCAAATTCATGATGCTCTGTGGTGAAGCTCGCTGCTCAGACCTAAGCATGCTGCTCTGACTGCTGCACCATGGCAGTTCACAATGCTCTAGCAAGCCGGGAGAATACTTGATACTTGATGGTGTTGTTTTTTATTATTATGTTTTTTAAGCTGCTATCACGACTCAAGATAAGACCCAGATGCAAACACAGGAGGCAAATATCTATTATAACAAAGGGTGCAGGCAAAAGGCAAGACGAGGGCAGGCAGAGGTTTGTAAACCAGGGCACAGTCAGGCAGGTACAGGACTGCAGGCAGGTTCAGGACATGCAGAAAGGTCAAAACCAGGAACACTAGAAAACTAAAACAGGAGCAACAGGACTCACTGGTTAGACCTGACAAAACAAGACAAGCTGGCAACAGAAAATGCAGGCATAAATACACAGGGGATAATGGGGAAAATGGGAGACATCTGGTGGGGGGTGGAGACAAGCACAAGAAAGGTGAAACAGATGAGGGTGTGACAGGTGCAACATGCAACCTTTTGGGCGACCTGACCAAATTCACATAGAAATGTTAACAATCTGTCAGTCTAAGATCTGTTCTATATGGGTTATTTCTATGCTTCATGTTCTTGAGATTTTTTTGCATCTTTTACTATCGTTTTTTTTACATCAGCTTTAAACAGAAGAAAATACAGTATTTGTGGTTATGGAAAAGATATTTCACAGCGGTTTAGATGGTACAATGATTCTCTAAAATATACTTGTTTGTTTTGTCACATAAACTGAGATTTTTTGCATCCACGAAATGGCGGGTCAATTTCTGCATAGTTCATCTTTAAGCCAGGCTGTATCACATCCGGCCGTGATTGGGAGTCCCATAGGGTGGTGCACAAATGACCCAGCATCGTCCGGGTTTGGCCGGGGTAGGCCATCACGGTAAATAAGAATATGTTCTTAACTGACTTGCCTAGTCAAATAAAGATTAACAAAAAAAATTACGAATATATGCCTTCCCCAAAGCATAGCCCTAACTTTAACCACTCAGAATTAATACCTAAACTTAACCCTTTGAGTTCTGTGTTAACTCTTGAGACACTCGGAAATGACCCTGTAACCAGGCGGAATTAATTTGTTAAAAATCGATGTCATCTATTAATACGTCAAATTTCAAAGTGTAACTGATATCTTGCTGTAATGTTAGCATCCAGAACTGAAGGAGATGTGTAGAGAGAGAGAGGAGATAAAAGTAAGAGGAATGCATAGAGGAAGATGAAACTGCAACAGATGGCATCACTTTGGCTCAGAACCTGCCCTGCCCCCCTCCCTACATCCCTTGTTCCACCTCCCTCTTATTTCCTTGCTCTTGCAGCGTTGGACAGAGGAAATAAATAAAGTGCCAGAAGTGACAGTCACTCTAAATGGCTGCGTGACCAGTAAATAACACTCAGAGGAAATAAATAAAGTGCCAGAAGTGACAGTCACTCTAAATGGCTGCGTGACCAGTAAATAACACTCAGAGGAAATAAATAAAGTGCCAGAAGTGACAGTCACTCTAAATGGCTGCGTGACCAGTAAATAACACTCAGAGGAAATAAATAAAGTGCCAGAAGTGACAGTCACTCTAAATGGCTGCGTGACCAGTAAATAACACTCAGACCTCAGAACACACACACACATCGGAACAGACGGCCATGTATAACAGACGGCTTAGTGTCCATGAGGTACAGAGACACAGATATGGGGCACAGCTTCCAACTCTCTGTGTGTGTGTGTTTTTGTTGACCAGGATGGTATGTGTGTGCTTGTGCGTGAAACCTTGGCCATGGAGGTGTCAAGCTCTGATCAAGTCAAAGATCTACCATGTGGTCCAACGCAACATTTTTATTTGGAAACACGTAGACAAACGGTCTGACTGCATCTCCAATTCAGTCTGTAACAATCCTGCAGCTATGTAATGTTCTTTAATGGGTGTGTTAAATGAATAGAGCTGTAAGAGTGGGCTACACGTTTGGTTTTTAATCAAAGGCTCCATCAAATTCATTACAGGCAATGTGCATAAAGGAAATAAACAAGCTTTAACTTAAAAATGAACGATCTAATCCAAGCAGAAGCAATGATTGGGTGAACACTGCTTTCACATGCTCTTGTGATTAACATAAAAAACATATATACACAAACACACGCACGTGCATGTGTACATGTACATACACACACATACTCACAGGGTCATTCTCCTCAAAGTACATAGGACAGTGTCATTCAAATGCAACTTATTTATAGTTCTCAAAGCTTTAAACCAAAGCCTCCAAGACCCTAAATAATATACAGTGTGTCTTTGTTTCTACGAGAACAGAAACAAAGGAGAGCTCTAAATTATGATTAATTGTGTGAAGACTACTTTGTGTTTTAATTAAACCTAGTGGTGCATCAAAGCAAAACCAAACAAATTTGAATTGAATGAAATTTGGAATAATTATCTCACGAATGAACACATTTCCCACCAATTTACCAAACAAAATAACTCAAACAATTTACAGACAAATTAAGTCAACAAAGATCACAGTGCAAAAACACACAGGGACATGCACTAACACACAGGGACATGCACTAACACACAGGGACATGCACTAACACACAGGGACATGCACTAACACACAGGGACATGCACCAACACACAGGGACATGCACTAACACACAGGGACATGTACTAACACACAGGGACATGCACTAACACACAGGGACATGCACTAACACAGGGACATGCACTAACACAGGACATGCACTAACACACAGGGACATGCACTAACACACAGGGACATGCACTAACACACAGGGACATGCACTAACACAGGGACATGCACTAACACACAGGGACATGCACTAACACACAGGGACATGCACTAACACACAGGGACATGCACTAACACACAGGGACATGCACTAACACACAGGGACATGCACTAACACAGGGACATGCACTAACACACAGGGACATGCACTAACACACAGGGACATGCACTAACACACAGGGACATGCACTAACACACAGGGACATGCACTAACACAGGGACATGCACTAACACACAGGGACATGCACTAACACACAGGGACATGCACTAACACAGGGACATGCACTAACACAGGGACATGCACTAACACAGGGACATGCACTAACACAGGGACATGCACTAACACACAGGGACATGCACTAACACACAGGGACATGCACTAACACACAGGGACATGCACTAACACACAGGGACATGCACCAACACACAGGGACATGCACTAACACACAGGGACATGCACTAACACACAGGGACATGCACTAACACACAGGGACATGCACTAACACAGGGACATGCACTAACACAGGGACATGCACTAACACACAGGGACATGCACTAACACACAGGGACATGCACCAACACACAGGGACATGCACTAACACACAGGGACATGCACTAACACACAGGGACATGCATTAACACACAGGGACATGCACTAACACACAGGGACATGCACTAACACAGGGACATGCACTAACACACAGGGACATGCACTAACACAGGGACATGCACTAACACAGGGACATGCACTAACACAGGGACATGCACTAACACAGGGACATGCACTAACACACAGGGACATGCACTAACACACAGGGACATGCACTAACACAGGGACATGCACTAACACAGGACATGCACAGGACATGCACTAACACAGGACATGCACAGGACATGCACAGGACATGCACTAACACGTCCTGAGGTGCGTGTTAGTCGGCTGGTGAAGAGTGTGCCAGCCTCACGCACTAGGCCTCCTGTGTACCTACCTAGCCTTGCACGTCCTGTGCCAGTCCTGCTCTCAGGCTCTCCAGTACACCTTCACGGTCCGGTCCATCCTGTGCCACCTTCACACATCAGTCCTCCGGTGGCAGCACCTCGCACCAGGCTTCCTGTGCGTGTCCTCAGCCCAGTACCACCAGTGCCAGCACCACGCACCAGGCCTTCAGTGCGCCTCGCCTGTTCAGCGCTGCCAGAGCCTTTCTCCTCTCCAGCGCTGCCGGAGTCTCCTGCCTGTTTAGCGCTGCCAGAGCCTTCCTCCTCTCCAGCGCTGCCGGAGTCTCCCGCCTGTCTAGCGCTATCAGAGCCTTCCTTCTCTCCAGCGCTGCCGGAGTCTCCCGCCTGTTCAACGCAGCCAGAGCTGCTAATCTGCATGGAGAAGCCAGAGCTGCCAGTCTGCATGGAGCAGCCAGAGCTTCCAGTCTGCATGGAGCAGCCAGAGCTGTCAGTCTGCATGGAGCAGCCAGAGCTTCCAGTCTGCATGGGGCAGCCAGAGCTGCCAGTCTGCATGGAGCAGCCAGAGCTGCCAGTCTGCATGGAGCAGCCAGAGCAGCCAGTCTGCATGGAGCAGCCAGAGCTGCTAGTCTGCATGGAGCAGCCAGAGCTGCTAGTCTGCATGGAGCAGCCAGAGCTTCCAGTCTGCATGGAGCAGCCAGAGCTGCCAGTCTGCATGGAGTAGCCAGAGCTGCCAGTCTGCATGGAGCAGTCAGAGCTGCCAGTCTGCATGGAGAAGCCAGAGCTGCTAGTCTGCATGGAGCAGCCAGAGCTGCCAGTCTGCATGGAGCAGCCAGAGCTGCCAGTCAGCCATGATCTTCCAGATCCGCCAGTCAGCCAGGATCCGCCAGTCAGCCAGGATCTTCCAGATGCGCTATTCAGCCAGGATCCACCATTCAGCCAGGATCCGCCAGTCAGCCAGGATCCGCCAGTCAGCCATGATCTTCCAGATCCGCCAGTCAGCCAGGATCCACCAGTCAGCCAGGATCTTCCAGATCCGCTAGTCAGCCAGGATCTGCCAGTCAGCCATGATCTTCCAGATCCGCCAGTCAGCCAGGATCTGCCAGAACCACCAGCTAGCCAGGATCCGCCAGTCAGCCAGGATCTGCCAGAACCACCAGCTAGCCAGGATCTGCCAGAGCCTACTACCTGCCTGAGTTTCCTCTCAGTACTGGGCTTCCTCTCGGTACTAGGCATCCTCTCAGTGCTGAGCTTCCCCTCAGTGCCGAGCTACCCCTCAGTCCCGAGCTTCCCCTCAGTCCAGAGCTTCTACCTCAGTCCCGAGCTGCCCCTCAGTCCCGAGCTTCCCCTCAGTCCCGAGCTTCCCCTCAGTCCAGAGCTTCTACCTCAGTCCCGAGCTTCCCCTCAGTCCAGAGCTTCCCCTCAGTCCCGAGCTTCTACCTCAGTCCCGAGCTGCCCCTCAGTCCAGTGGGGTCCTTGGTGAGGGTTATTAGACCAAGGTCGGCGGCGAGGGTCGCCAATCAAAGGACGCGTTACAGGGGGACTAAGACTTGGTTGGAGTGGGGTCCACGTCCCGAGCCGGAGCCGCCACCGTGGACAGACGCCCACCCGGACCCTCCCCTATGGGTTTAAGTGTGCGGCCGGGAGTCCGCACCTTGGGGAGGGGGGGGTTCTGTCACGCCCTGGTCTTAGTATTTTGTGTTTTCTATATTTATTTGGTCAGGCCAGGGTGTGACATGGGTTTATTTTGTGTTGTGTTTATGTATGGGGTTTTTTCGTAGGCTTTGGGATTGTGGCTTAGTGGGGTGTTCTAGCAAAGTCTATGGTTGCCTGAGGCGGTTCTCAATCAGAGGCAGGTGATTCTCGTTGTCTCTGATTGGGAACCATATTTAGGCAGCCATATTCTTCGAGTGTTTCGTGGGTGATTGTTCCTGTCTTTGTGTTAGTTGTCACCAGATAGGCTGTATAGGTTTTCACGTTCCGTTTGTTGTTTTTGTATTGTCGTGTTTATTCGTCATTAAACATGTATCGTATTAACCACGCTGCATTTTGGTCCGACTCTCTTTCGACGGAGGAAAACCGTAACAATATGTATATGTATATAGTGTACTCTGTATCATCTACTGCATCTTTATGTAATACATGTATCACTAGCCACTTTAAACTATGTCACTTTATGTTTACATACCCTACATTACTCATCTCATATGTATATACTGTACTCGATACCATCTACTGCATCTTGCATATGCCGTTCTGTACCATCACTCATTCATATATCTTTATGTACATATTCTTTATCCCTTTACACTTGTGTGTATAAGGTAATAGTTTTGGAATTGTTAGGTTAGATTACTCGTTGGTTATTACTGCATTGTCGGAACTAGAAGCACAAGCATTTCGCTACACTCGCATTAACATCTGCTAACCATGTGTATGTGACAAATACATTTGATTTGATTTGATTTGAACATATTCAGGGCCCTGCACTAGTGAGCTCTGGACAGATACAGCTGTAGGCTATTTGCGCAAGGGACAAGAAGCAGTGCTTGACTTGGGCAGGAGCTCACCAGAGTACCGGTATTGTGGAACTCTTGCACCTAAATATAAAAAGTACCAGCACCCAAAATGAGTACCAGAACCTATTTCAGTCCAAGTGGTAAGAAGTAATCAGGTAGGCCTATTGTATGCACTAGATCAGAGCATGAATCAGAGCCTTTTTCCCTTTCACACTGAGTGGTTATCGAAAGGGAGAGAGCTGGAATGACTTTTGTTTCTTGGGACCTAGAACAAGAATCTCTGTTTTGTCCGAGTTTAAAAGTAGAAGGTTTGCAGCCATCCACTTCCTTATGTCGGAAACACAGGCTTCTAGCGAGGGCAATTTTGGGGCTTCACCATGTTTCATTGAAATGTACAGCTGTGTGTCATCCGCATAGCAGTGAAAGTTAACATTATGTTTTCGAATGACATCCCCAAGAGGTAAAATATATAGTGAAAACAATAGTGGTCCTGAAACGGACCTTGAGGAACACCGAAATGTACAGTTGATTTGTCAGAGGACAAACCATTCACAGAGACAAACTGATATCTTTCCGACAGATAAGATCTAAACCAGGCCAGAACATGTCCGTGTAGACCAATTTGGGTTTCCAATCTCTCCAAAAGAATGTGGTGATGGATGGTATCAAAAGCAGCACTAAGGTCTAGGGGCACGAGGACAGATGCAAAGCCTCGGTCTGATGCCATTAAAAGGTCATTTACCACCTTCACAAATGCAGTCTCAGTGCTATGATGGGGTCTAAAACCAGACTGAACCATTTCATATACATTGCTTGTCTTCAGGAAGGCAGTGAGTTGCTGCGCAACAGCCTTTTCTAAAATGTTTGAGAGGAATGGAAGATTCGATATAGGCCGATAGTTTATTATATTTTCTGGGTCAAGGTTTGGCTTTTTCAAGAGAGGCTTTATTACTGCCACTTTTAGTGAGTTTGGTACACATCCGGTGGATCGAGAGCCGTTTATTATGTTCAACATTGGAGGGCCAAGCACAGGAAGCAGCTCTTTCAGTAGTTTAGTTGGAATAGGGTCCAGTATGCAGCTTGAAGGTTTAGAGGCCATGATTATTTTTGTCATTGTGTCAAGAGATATAGTACTAAAACACTTGAGTGTATCTCTTGATCCTAGGTCCTGGCAGAGTTGTGCAGACTCAGGACAACTGAGCTTTGAAGGAATACGCAGATTTAAAGAGTAGTCCGAAAAATAGGATGATCGAACAGCAGTAATGGCTCTTCGGCACTGCACGGTACTGTCTTTCCAAGCTAGTCGGAAGTCTTCCAGTTTGGTGTGGCGCCATTTCCGTTCCAATTTTCTGGAAGCTTGCTTCAGAGCTCGGGTATTTTCTGTATACCAGGGAGCTAGTTTCTTATGAGAAATGTTTTTAGTTTTTAGGGGTGCAACTGCATCTAGGGTATTGCGCAAGGTTAAATTGAGTTCCTCAGTTAGGTGGTTAACTGATTTTTGTCCTCTGACGTCCTTGGGTAGACAGAGGGAGTCCGGAAAGACATCAAGGAATATTTGTGTTGTCTGTGAATTTATAACACGACTTTTGATGTTCCTTGGTTGGGGTCTGAGCAGATTATTTGTTGCAATTGCAAACAAAATAAAATGGTGGTCCGATAGTCCAGGATTATGAGGAAAAACATTAAGATCCACAACATTTATTCCATGGGACAAAACTAGGTCCAGAGTATGACTGTGACAGTGAGTAGGTCCAGAGACATGTTGGACAAAATCCACTGAGTGGATGATAGCTCCGAAAGCCTTTTGGAGTGGGTCTGTGGACTTTTCCATGTGAATATTAAAGAAAATTAGATTATTATCTGCTATGACTACAAGAACCGATAGGAATTCAGGGAACTCAATGAGGAATGCTGTACATGGCCCAGGAAGCTTGTAAACAGTAGCTATAAAAAGTGATTGAGTAGGCTGCATAGATTTCATTACTAGAAGCTTAAAAGACGAAAACGTAATTTTTTTGTAAATTGAAATTTGCTATCGTAAATGTTAGCAACACCTCCACCTTTGCGGGATGCACGGAGGATATGGTCACTAGTGTAGCCAGGAGGTGAGGCCTCATTTAACACAATAAATTCATCAGGCTTAAGCCATGTTTCAGTCAGGCCAATGACATCAATATTATGATCAGTGATTAGTTCATTGACTATAATTGCCTTTGAAGTAAGGGATCTAACATTAAGTAGCCCTATTTTGAGATGTGAGGTATCACAAACTCTTTCAATAATGACAGGAATGGTGGAGGTCTTTATCCTAGTGAGATTGCTAAGGCGAACACCGGCATGTTTAGTTTTGCCCAACCTAGGTCGAGGCACAGACACGGCCTCAATGGGGATAGCTGAGCTGACTACACTGACTGTGCTTGTGGCAGACTCCACTATGCTGCCAGGCTGGCTAACAGCCTGCTGCCTGGCCTGCACCCTATTTCATTGTAGAGGAGTTAGAGCCCTGTCTATGTTGGTAGATAAGATGAGAGCACCCCTCCAGCTAGGATGGAGTCCGTCACTCCTCAGCATGTCAGGCTTGGTCCTGTTTGTGGGTGAGTCCCAGAAAGAGGGCCAATTATCTACAAATTCTTCTTTTGGGAGGGGCAGAAAACAGTTTTCAACCAGCGATTGAGTTGTGAAGCTCTGCTGTAGAGCTCATCACTCCCCCTAACTGGGAGGGGGCCAGAGACAATTACTCGATGCTGACACATCTTTCTAGTTGATTTACACGCTGAAGCTATGTTGCGCTTGGTGACCTCTGACTGTTTCATCCTAACATCGTTGGTGCCAACGTGGATAACAATATCTCTATACTCTCTACACTCGCCAGTTTTAGCTTTAGCCAGCACCATCTTCAGATTAGCCTTAACGTCGGTAGCCCTGCCCCCTGGTAAACAGTGTATGATCGCTGGATGATTCATTTTAAGTCTAATACTGCGGGTAATGGAGTCGCCAATGACTAGAGTTTTCAATTTGTCAGAGCTAATGGTGGGAAGCTTCGGCGTCTCAGACCCCGTAATGGGAGGAGTAGAGACAAGAGAAGGCTCGGCTTCTGACTCCAACTCGTTGCTTAATGGGGAAAACCGGTTGAAAGTTTCTGTGGCTGAATGAGTGACACCGGTTGAGCATTCCTACAGCATTTCCCTCCAGAAACCTTGAGAAAGTTGTCCGGCTGCGGGGACCGTGCGAGGAGATTTATACTAAGGTTACCATCTGTACTTACTGGTGGCACAGACGCTGTTTCATCCTTTCCTACACTGAAATTACCCTTGCCTAACGATTGCATCTGAAGCTGGGCTTGTAGCACAGCTATCCTCGCCGTAAGGCGATCGTTCTCCTGTATATTAGGAGTACAGCGACTGCAATTAGAAGGCATCATGTTAATGTTACTACTTAGCTTCGGCTGTTGGAGGTCCTGACGAACCATGTCCAGATAAAGCGTGCGGAGTGAAAAAGTTGAATGAAAAAAAGTTGAGTGAGGGAAAAAAAAACTCAAATCTAAACGGTAATTAAAAAGTAAAAACTGTAAAGTTGTCAAAGGTAGCAAAGTAAATAAAATAAAAAATAAAACCCAACTTTGAGAAATTATCACCAGACCATGTTTTTCCCCATTAGGAGAGTACAAAGGTTGTAGACCATTGCTGAATCTTTCAACCATACCACGTGGTTAAACTCTTAGACTTTCGATACCAACAGAATAAGAACAAGTCTTTGATATTAATTACTAGTTTACAGCTAGGAATTCGGTATAATTGAACGCAAAGAACGACAACCGCAAAAACATCCATCCTATAACAAATGAATGAATGTCACTCTGAACAATCCCCTCTAACCAAGACAGAGAGAGAGAGAGAGAGAGGACAAAACTCTCTAAAAGAAACAAACTTTTCACCAGCGATCAAGATGACACACTGAGCGTAAATATATATATTGATTGCAATTGTTCCCGAATGAGTGAGCGTTCATGTGCAAAGGATTAGCATTTCAATTGTTAAATCCAAAGTACTGTCAACAACATCAATGCTCCCGTCTACTGAAACTGGACTGGGCCTGTCATCAACATCAATGCTCACTTCCACTGAAACTAGGCATGTCAACAACATCAATGCTCACTTCCACTGAAACTGGACTGGGCCTGTCATCAACATCAATGCTCACTTCCACTGAAACTAGGCATGTCAACAACATCAATGCTCACTTCCACTGAAACTGGACTGGGCCTGTCATCAACCTGGATATGAATAAAATAATATATAAATTAACTAATAAAGGCCCAATTTAGAAAAAATACAAAAAATACAGCAGCAGCCTCATATCAAGTGAATGAATTACAACACAACACGTTTTTTTGTGTGACTTTACTCGCCGTTCACACCGGACTGTTGGCATGATGATGAGTTTCAATGCATTGTCTAGTAAGAGGCGAAGTGGTAGGAACCCTGGCGATGAGGATCATAGCTAGCAAATCACTGTAGCCATATTCTCCCGCAACAAAATATGAATTTGAGAGGGAAAGGACTTGATTGGTTTTACAATTTGTATACTATTTGCAACCAATGGCTGTATAGACATGAAATAAAATTAGCTAATTAACATTTGTTCAGTCATGGCCAAAGGTTTTGAGAATTACACAAATATTAATTTCCAAAGAGTTTGCTGCTTCAGTGTCTTTCGATATTTTTGTCAGAAACTATGGAATACTGAAGTATAATTACTATGGAATACTGAAGTATAATGGCAAGCATTTCATAAGTGTCAAAGGCATATATTGACAATTACATGAAGTTGATGCAAAGAGTCAATATTAGCAGTGTTGACCCTTCTTTTTCAAGACCTCTGCAATCTGCCCTGGCATGCTGTCAATTAACTTCTGGGCCACATCCTGACTGATGGCAGCCCATTCTTGCATAATCAATGCTTGGAGTTTTTCAGAATTTGTGAGTTTTTGTTTGTCCACCCGCCTCTTGAGGATGGAACACAAGTTCTCAATGGGATTAAGGTCTGGGGAGTTTCCTGGACATGGACCCAAAATATCAACAATATCATGTTCCCTGAGGATGTGTTGGTACCATTCTTTATTCATGGCTGTGTTCTTAGGCAAAATTGTGAGTGAGCCCACTCCCTTGGCTGAGAAGCAACCCCACACATGAATGGTCTCAGGATGCTTTACTGTTGGCATGACACAGGACTGATGGTAGCGCTCACCTTGTCTTCTCCGGACAAGCTTTTTTCCGGATGCCCCAAACAATCAGTAAGGGGATTCATCAGAGAAAATGACTTTACCCCAGTCCTCAGCAGTCCAATCCCTGTACCTTTTGCAGAATATCAGTCTGTCCCTGATGTTTTTCCTGGAGAGAAGTGGCTTCTTTGCTGCCCTGCTTGACACCAGGCCATCCTCCAAAAGTCTTTGCCTCACTGTGCGTGCAGATGCACTCACACCTACCTGCTGACATTCCTGAGCAAGCTCTGTACTGGTGGTGCTCCGATCCCGCAGCTGAATCAACTTTACGAGACGATCCTGGCGCTTGCTGGACTTTCTTGGGCGCCCTGAAACCTTCTTCACAACAATTGAACCGCTCTTCTTGAAGTTCTTGATGATCTGATAAATGGTGGATTTAGGTGCAATCTTACTGACAGCAATATCGTTGCTTGTGAAGCCCTTTTTGTGCAAAGCAATGATGACGGCATGAGTTTCCTTGCAGGTAAACATAGTTGACAGAGGAAGAACAATGATTCCAAGCACCACCTTCCTTTTGAAGCTTCCAGTCTGTTTTTCAAACGCAATCAGCATGACAGAGTGATCTCCAGGCTTGTCCTCGTCAACACTCACACCTGTGTTAACAAGAGAATCACTGGCATGATGTCAGCTGGTCCTTTTGTGGCAGGGCTGAAATGCAGTGGAAATGTTTTTGGGGGATTCAGTTCATATGCATGGCAAAGAGGGACTTTGCAATTAATTGCAATTCATCTGATCACTCTTCATAACATTCTGGAGTATATGCAAATTGCCATCATACAAACTAAGGCAGCAGACTTTGTGAGAATTAATATTTGTGTCATTCTCAAAACTTTTGGCCATGACTGAATATGTCTAATGCAATTTAGCATTTAGAACGACAAGGCAAAAGCAATCAGAATCAAATGAAAATGCTTATTTTAGCTAACTAAAATTATACGACAGTAAATCACAGGAAGGCGAAATCTAGGCATTCAAATTTTAGTTTTTCCGCTAGCCGGTTTGAACACCCAGTTGCTGTATGTCTTTATCTCAATTATTTCTTTCTGGTACATTTACATATTAGTAGCTGACCAATGGTATTTGCATTTCACTCATGAATTCTGATATAACATGTTGTATTTGTAACACATTTAGGGTTAGGCTCCAGCCTTGGAGCGGGACTGGACGCCGTGCCTGGACTGGACATCGGCGCAGAGGAAGGCTCCTGCCATGGAGCGGGACTGGCAGCCGCGCCTGGACTGGGCACCGGCGCAGAAGAAGGCTCCGGCCCGTGGACCGTCACAGGAGGTTCTGGACTGTGGACCGTCGCAGGAGGTTCCGGACTGTGGACTGTCGCCGGAAGCTCTGGACTGGGGACCGTCGCCGGAAGTTCTGGACTGGGGACCTGTCGCCGGAAGGTCTGGACTGGGGACCGTCGCTGGAAGCCTGGTGCGTGCAGCCGGCACAGATGGCACCGGACTGGTGACATGCACTTCAGGGCGAGTGCGAGAAGCAGGCACAGGACGTACCGGACTGGGAAGGCACACTGGGGGCCTAGTGCGTGGAGCCGGTACAAGTGGCACCAGACTGGTGACACGCACTTCAGGGCGAGTGCGAGGAGCTGGCAAAGGAAGTACTGGGCTGTGTAGGCGCACTGGAGACCTGGTGCGTGGAGCTGGCACACATGGTACCGGAATGATGACACACTTCGCAAGGCGAGTGCGGGGAGCTGGCACAGGACGTACCGGGCTGTGGAGGCGTACTGGAGACCTGGTGCGTGGAGCCGGCACACATGGTACCGGACAGATAACACGCTCCTCAAGGTGAGTGCGGAGAGCTGGCACAGCATGTACAGGACTGGGGAGGTGTACTGGAGACCTGGTGCGTGGAGCCGGCACAGATTTGACCAGACTGATAGCACGCTCCTCAGGACGAGTACGGAGAGCTGACTCAGGTGGCATCAGACTGATAACACGCTCCTTAGGGCGAATGTAGTGCATCATACACCAACACAACAACTCTCTCATTTCTCTCTCCTCCAATTTCTCCATCAACTCACTGACGGTTTCTGACTCTCTCCGTTCACTCTCCTCCAATCTCTCCATCTTCTCCCAGACTGGCTCTGGTTCACTCCACCCCGTGTGACCCCCCCTCCTTTGGGCTATCTATGTGGCCGCAAACCTCGGCGTCGTCGCTGTCCTCCCTTCTCTCCTTTCGTCTGTTTCCAAGGAAGGCTTTCGTGTCCTCCCATTACTTCCTCCCAAGTCCAGGATATCTTCTCCTCCTTGATCTCCTCCCAAGCTTAAGATACCTTCTCCTCCTGGGCACACTGCTTGGTCCTTGTTTGGTGGGATCTTCTGTCTCACTCTTCGTAATAACATTTGGACCAAATCGCAGCATGAAATCGGTTCGACATTTTATTTGAAGTGAACCGCACAAAAAAACAAAGAATAAATGAAACGTTACGTTCTGGAGTGCTCACAGGCAACAACACAAAAATAAGATCCCACAAAACACAGTGGGGAAATGGCTGCCTAAATATGATCCCCAATCAGAGACAACGATAAACAGCTGCCTCTGATTGGGAACCATACCAGGCCAACATAAAAATAAAACAACTTAGATTACCCACCCTAGTCACACCCCGACCTAACCAAATAGAGAATAAAAAGGCTCTCTATGGTCAGGGCGTGAAATGTAGAATCTTCATTTGAGCCAGTTTGCTTCAGCAGGAACATAATCCTACATCAACAGGAAATGTGAATTATTATTTGGATTATAATTTATGGACATTTCTGTAGATGTTTATACATTTTTAGTTTGTAAATCGTTTGTAAATTTCGAAGTGGAATTTGCAAACTTCAGAAGCCTTTTTAAACCTCGAATACAATACAAGTTTAAAATGTCCTGCATCGCAGGAAAGTTATCCATCAACAGGGTGATCAGATTATGATCCTTCATCTGGACACGAACAATAGAGAACACAAACAAACGTAAGCAGGCACACAAGCAAGCACACACTCATCTATGAATTCCCTCCAAACCGGCTGTGCACGTGCGCCATCATGTGCCATTGTGCATAAATACATTTTGTCCCCCCCACACCAAATGCGATCACGGCACGCAGGTTAAAATATCAAAACAAACTCTGAACCAATTACATTAATTTGGGGACAGGGCGAAAAGCATTAAACATTTATGGCAATTTAGCTAGCTAGCTTGCACTTGCTAGCTCATTTGTCCTATTTAGCTAGCTTGCTGTTGCTAGATAATTTGTCCTGGGATATAGACATTGTGTTGTTATTTTACCTGAAATGCACAAGGTCCTCTACTCCGCCAATTAATCCACATATAAAACGGTCAACCAAATAATTTCTAGTGATCTCTCCTCCTAGGCTTTTTCTTCTCATGACTTTATATTGCGATTGGCAACTTTCATAAATTAGATGCATTACCGTGACTGACCTTGTTCGTCTTTCAGTCACCCACGTGGGTATAACCAATGAGGAGATGGCGCGTGGGTCCCTGCTTCTATAAACCAATGAGGAAATAAATGGGAGAGGCAGAACTTGCCGCGCGATCTGCGTCACAAATAGAACTGACTTCTATTTTAGCCCTTGGCAACGCAGACGCTCGTTGGCACACGCGAGCATTGTCGGTGCAATAATTTAATAATAAACATTTCAACATTTATTTTGCAACTCTTGCGCATGGTGTAGTCAGCCTGTAAGTCTATCCTGTGCAAGCAAACAATGGTCCTCCAACTGAGCGGTGTGTGTATGTATTTTGGGGGGCTGTATAATAGAGATCCTTCCTGATAGCACTGTGTTGACACACACGGTCCCTCCTGCTCACCACACACACACACACACACACACACACACACACACGATTACATAAACACACCATAATGATAGTAATCAGTTTGTCACCTGTGTGTTCCCGTCACATGGAACCCACAGCACGCACTCACACAGAGAGAGAGCAGGGTTAAACCTGAATTAACATCCAGAGAGAGAGCGGGGTTAAACCTGAATTAACATCCAGAGAGAGAGCAGGGTTAAACCTGAATTAACATCCAGAGAGAGAGCTGGGTTAAACCTGAATTAACATCCAGAGAGAGAGCGGTGTTAAACCTGAATTAACATCCAGAGAGAGAGCTGGGTTAAACCTGAATTAACATCCAAAGAGAGAGCTGGGTTCAACCTGAATTAACATCCAGAGAGAGAGCGGGGTTAAACCTGAATTAACATCCAGAGAAGGAGCGGGGTTAAACCTGAATTAACATCCAGAGAGAGAGAGGGGTTAAACCTGAATTAACATCTAGAGAGAGAGCGGGGTTAAACCTGCATTAACATCCAGAGAGAGAGCAGGGTTAAACCTGAGTTAACATCCAGAGAGAGAGCGGAGTTAAACCTGAGTTAACATCCAGAGAGAGAGCGGGGTTAAACCTGAATTAACATCCAGAGAGAGAGCGGGGTTAAACCTGAATTAACATCCAGAGAGAGAGCGGGGTTAAACCTGAATTAACATCCAGAGAGAGAGCTGGGTTAAACCTGAATTAACATCCAGAGAGAGAGCAGGGTTAAACCTGAATTAACATCCAGAGAGAGAGCAGGGTTAAACCTGAATTAACATCCAGAGATAGAGCAGGGTTAAACCTGAATTAACTTCCAGAGAGAGAGCAGGGTTAAACCTGAATTAACATCCAGAGAGAGAGCAGGGTTAAACCTGAATTAACTTCCAGAGAGAGAGCTGGGTTAAACCTGAATTAACTTCCAGAGAGAGAGCTGGGTTAAACCTGAATTAACTTCCAGAGAGAGAGCTGGGTTAAACCTGAATTAACTTCCAGAGAGAGAGCTGGGTTAAACCTGAATTAACTTCCAGAGAGAGAGCTGGGTTAAACCTGAATTAACTTCCAGAGAGAGAGCAGGGTTAAACCTGAATTAACTTCCAGAGAGAGAGCGGGGTTAAACCTGAATTAACTTCCAGAGAGGGAGCAGGGTTAAACCTGAATTAACTTCCAGAGAGAGAGCAGGGTTAAACCTGAATTAACTTCCAGAGAGAGAGCAGGGTTAAACCTGAATTAACTTCCAGAGAGGGGGGAGGAAAAGGATAGCAAGATCAGTTTTTAGGGTGAAATCGGAAATCGAACTTTAGCCCACTTACCGTTCAACAGGGTGTGTCCCAAATGGCACCCTATTCCATGTTGATAAGGGTTAGGATAAGACCCTCTGTAGGGAGACCTGGAGGACTGACATTAGATCCTGTGATGAAGACAAAGAAAAGACAAGAAAAAAAGACGAAGGATGATGATGATGGTCCATTCCTGGGCTAAACAGTTATTTTGCGGAGTGCGTAACAATTAAGCCTGCTAGGGGTAACACAGAGTGACATACGCCAAAGCACAGCTTCAAAACATCCCCTCTCCACCTTACGCACACACACGCACAGACAGGTAAACACACACACACATATTTAAATACACACACACACATACACATATACACACCAGTGGAGGCTCCTCAGAGGAGGGAGGACCATCCTCAATGAATTTCATAAATGTTTTAATTTTAAACTATACTAAATATAATCATACAGAATGTCACCAAATAATTTATTCCAGTTTTTTTCAATTGCTGACAAGCAATCGGTCAATACTGAAGCCACTTTTCAAAACTCTTCACACAGTCTGTATTACCAACATGCATCTTGGCCAAACAGTTCATCTCACCTCCAAAACCCACTCAAACCACCAAAACACTTTATACATGTCTCAAAATAATACAACAATTCTCAGTCAGAAAGCATACATTGTCACTCATAACACACCGACCTAAAAATCACTAACAACAGGGAGCATTACATACATGATTAACTTTTCTCTTTGAAGTTTGAATGATGTTTCACATAAATCAGTATTTCATTATAGAATAAGAATAACACATTTTCACTTTATTGACTGTACTAAAGTATATGTAACAAGAATGAATCAGAAATGCAGCAATTTGCTTCAATAGCCTTTATTTTCGCAATATATTTGCATTTAGTAATTTATCTTTGAAAAATAAAAAGTTGAAACAAAAAACAAATTCCTGAAATTCCAGGTCTGCAATAGTAATTACAAAAAAACATTGACAACATGTATAGTATAATCACTCATACTGTACAGCACTGTGAGGGTTCTAGTTATCATCAACGTGTCTAGTATAATCACTCATACTGTACAGTACTGTGAGGGTTCTAGTTATCATCAACGTGTCTAGTATAATCACTCATACTGTACAGTACTGTGAGGTTTCTAGTTATCATCAACATGTATAGTATAATCACTCATACTGTACAGTACTGTGAGGGTTCTAGTTATCATCAACATGTCTAGTATAATCACTCATACTGTACAGTACTGTGAGGGTTCTAGTTATCATCAACATGTATAGTATAATCACTCATACTGTACAGTACTGTGAGGGTTCTAGTTATCATCAACATGTCTAGTATAATCACTCATACTGTACAGTACTGTGAGGGTTCTAGTTATCATCAACATGTCTAGTATAATCACTCATACTGTACAGTACTGTGAGGGTTCTAGTTATCATCAACATGTCTAGTATAATCACTCATACTGTACAGTACTGTGAGGGTTCTAGTTATCATCAACATGTCTAGTATAATCACTCATACTGTACAGTACTGTGAGGGTTCTAGTTATCATCAACATGTCTAGTATAATCACTCATACTGTACAGCACTGTGAGGGTTCTAGTTCTCATCAACATGTATAGTATAATCACTCATACTGTACAGTACTGTGAGGGTTCTAGTTATCATCAACATGTCTAGTATAATCACTCATACTGTACAGTACTGTGAGGGTTCTAGTTATCATCAACATGTCTAGTATAATCACTCATACTGTACAGTACTGTGAGGGTTCTAGTTCTCATCAACATGTCTAGTATAATCACTCATACTGTACAGTACTGTGAGGGTTCTAGTTCTCATCAACATGTATAGTATAATCACTCATACTGTACAGTACTGTGAGGGTTCTAGTTCTCATCAACATGTATAGTATAATCACTCATACTGTACAGCACTGTGAGGGTTCTAGTTCTCATCAACATGTATAGTATAATCACTCATACTGTACAGTACTGTGAGGGTTCTAGTTCTCATCAACATGTATAGTATAATCACTCATACTGTACAGCACTGTGAGGGTTCTAGTTCTCATCAACATGTATAGTATAATCACTCATACTGTACAGTACTGTGAGGTTTCTAGTTATCATCAACATGTATAGTATAATCACTCATACTGTACAGTACTGTGAGGGTTCTAGTTCTCATCAACATGTATAGTATAATCACTCATACTGTACAGTACTGTGAGGGTTCTAGTTCTCATCAACATGTATAGTATAATCACTCATACTGTACAGTACTGTGAGGGTTCTAGTTCTCATCAACATGTATAGTATAATCACTCATATTGTACAGTACTGTGAAGGATCTAGTCCTCCCTGTTCTCATCAACATCACTTCTTATGTCTTCTCTGGCGATGCATCTTGGAAAGTATCTTCTGAAATGTCTAATCCAACCCTGGCAGTCTTCAGGAGAAGTGTCACCACACCCTGGCAGTCTTCAGGAGAAGTGTCTCCACACCCTGTCAGTCTTCAGGAGAAGTGTCTCCACACCCTGTCAGTCTTCAGGAGAAGTGTCTCCACACCCTGTCAGTCTTCAGGAGAAGTGTCTCCACACCCTGGCAGTCTTCAGGAGAAGTGTCTCCACACCCTGGCAGTCTTCAGGAGAAGTGTCTCCACACCCTGGCAGTCTTCAGGAGAAGTGTCTCCACACCCTGGCAGTCTTCAGGAGAAGTGTCTCCACACCCTGGCAGTCTTCAGGAGAAGTGTCTCCACACCCTGATGGTCTTCAGGAGAAGTGTCTCCACACCCTGGCAGTCTTCAGGAGAAGTGTCTCCACACCCTGGCAGTCTTCAGGAGAAGTGTCTCCACACCCTGGCAGTCTTCAGGAGAAATGTCTCCACACCCCACATTCATGTCATCCAGTAAGGATGTGCAACAAACCAGTCTGACTGCAGCAGAGTGGAGGAATGCCACATTATCCCACACAACAACGAAGGTAGTGCAGCAGAGTGGTGGAATGCCACATTATCTCACACAACAACGAAGGTAGTGCAGCAGAGTGGTGGAATGCCACATTATCCCACACAACAACGAAGGTAGTGCAGCAGAGTGGTGGAATGCCACATTATCCCACACAACAACGAAGGTAGTGCAGCAGAGTGGTGGAATGCCACATTATCACACACAACAACGAAGGTAGTGCAGCAGAGTGGAGGAATGCCACATTATCCCACACAACAACGAAGGTAGTGCAGCAGAGTGGTGGAATGCCACATTATCCCACACAACAACGAAGGTAGTGCAGCAGAGTGGTGGAATGCCACATTATCCCACACAACAACGAAGGTAGTGCAGCAGAGTGGAGGAATGCCACATTATCCCACACAACAACGAAGGTAGTGCAGCAGAGTGGAGGAATGCCACATTATCCCACACAACAACGAAGGTAGGGGAGTTTCTTGCCCCTCTCTCCTCCGCTGACACAAGTCGATCGTGCAGGTCATCCAGAAAATAAATGTGACTCTCTGTATTGTAGGGGCCAATGAGTGGTTTGTGTAACAGCATACCATCACTGGACAGTGCTGCACACATTGTGACGTTAGCTCCTCTGCCTGGGACATCCACGGTTGCTCTCTGTCCAATCACATTTCTTCCCCTGCTGCGTGTTTTTGCCAGGTTGAATCCAGCTTCATCCACAAAGATGAATGTATGTGCAGTTTGCCTGACTTCCATCTCCATTACTCTGTAAAATAGAGTAAATCCACAGTTTTACAGTACTTTACATTATGCATACCTGTGTATGTTAACCCTGTTTGGTTATTGAACAGCCATCTTACCTGGACATATTGATACCTGAGTTCATTCACACGGTCATGAGTTCATCTTCCAATATAATCTACCTTTCTTTTCTCCCGTTCTCATTTGTCTTCCAGCAGCCAATCTCCTGCTGTGTGAGGAATACACATAATATAAAGATGCCTTTAGACTGAAAGATGATGGAAAGCAGACTGTGTTGTGGTGGATAATTGCCTGAACCTGCTCTACACAGATGCAGCTGCTATGAAGAGAACATACAGCTTTGTTCTAAATGCCACCCTATTCCCTATTTAGTGCCCTACTTTTGACCAGGAACCATAGGGCTCTGGGCAAAAGTAGTGCACTAAATAGGGAATAGGGTGCCAATTGGGACATATTACAATCTCCTGCTCATTTCAGATGGAAGCAATAGGACCTCGTCTTTTACTTCTCCAGTTTCTTATCTGAACTCGGAGCTTGAGCTTTTATTCTTATCCACTGTGACATGGAACGGGCTCTTGTACTAACTCAGAACACACATCTATAAAAAATACACACTGACTATGTTGTCATCTTATTTAAAGCCAGCTTGACGAGCTAGAGAGCTTTACATCACTAAAAACTACAGGCCTGCTTACAGAGGTTGTGTGTGTGGCTCTGTCCGTGCGTAGCGGCAGGGAAAGGCTTCAACTCTGACAGCCTAAGCAGGTAAAACCGTTTCCTTGGCAACACCATCAAGACACCTGGAGCATCACCATGGAGACAGTTACTAAGGCTTGATGAGGAGCATTTGCTGCGCTATCAAGCCTCTTCTTTACTCCTTGACGTGTGTGTGTGTGTGTGTGTGTGTGTGTGTGTGTGTGTGTGTGTGTGTGTGCGCGCGTGTGTGTGTGTGTGTGTGTGTGTGTGTGTGTGTGTGTGTGTGTGTGTGTGTGTGTGTGTGTCTAATTGAATTGAATTAACATGCCTGTCGAAGGATGGATTTCAATCAGCAATGTTTAACTCAATGGTATTTTCATTAAATTTCATCTTGTTGTTTCTGCCTCTGTCTTCCTTTGACTTGGACCCTGTCCAGTCCACAACAGCACTTTGTGTGCATCTCAAATGGAGCCCTATTCCCTATACAGTGTACTACTTTTGACCAGGGCCCATGCTGCACTAAACAGGGAAAAGGGTGGCACTTTTTTTTTAATATGTTTTTTTTATTTTTTACATACACACTTTTATTATAGTGAAGAAGGTAAACTACAACCAAAAAGTCAGAAAGAGCAGAAAAGTAAGGTGAGAGCAGTGGTGGAAAAAGTACCCAGTTGTCATACTTGAGTAAAAGTAAAGATACCATAACAGTAAAATACTAAAAGTATTTGGTATTACATATACTGAAGTATCAAAAGTAAAAGTATAAATTATTTAAAATTCCTTATATTAAGCAAACCAGATGACACCATATATATATATATATATATATATATTTGGTTTGCTTAATATAAGGAATTTTAAATAATTTATACTTTTACTTTTTTCTATCCAAAACGTTTTTTTTCCAAAAATGAAAATACTGCCCCTAGAGTCGCAACAGGTTTTAAGTACTTTACACCATTGGGTGAGGGGGGGGGGGGGGGACCAGACAGGATCAGACAAGACCAGACAGGGTCAGACAGGACCAGACTGGACCAGACAAGACAAAAGATGCCTCGTGGGTAAGCAGCCAGTTAGCAAATAACTCATAATGAATGTCATATTTGATCTTGGCTTGCCTGAGGGTGATATAGAATAGGAATGGTTCCCAGATTGTGTTAAAGTCCGTCAGTTTGTTATTTCATTTGAAGGAGGATCTCTCCAAGGGGGTCAGGTCAGACAGTAAATTAAGCCAGTGTATGGTTGAAACATTGGATCTGCTTTTCCAGTTTAACAGTATCACTTTTTTTGCAGATGAAGGAAAACAGTAGGAACTGTTTTTTGTCCTTGGGGATAGAAGAAACACAGGGGTCGTCATCATCAAAGTACGTATGCAGAGTGATACGGATGCAGGAAGGGTAATATGGAGGATGACAGAGAACGCTCAGAACTTCTTTCCAGTAATTCTCAATAATGGGACAAAACCAGTATCTCATGGAGATGAGTGTTGGGGAGGTGTGTTTGGCAGAATTGACACAGAGGTGAGTCAACAAGGCCCATCAGCGACTGAGTTCTATTGGTATAGTCGGATTTATGTCAAATTTTGTACTGGATGTCACTTATTTTAATATTACGCAAGATGCTGTGGGGGCTGGTAAATACTTTGTTCTGAGCTTCCCTCTTAAGGGAGATGTCCAAATCTTTGGTCCGTTTCTCTATCAGTTTTTTTAATACATTTTGGAAGTAATATGTCTTGAACTGCAGTTGTCTAAGAAAAAATTGGCTTAGCTCTGAGATGTTGTTCCGTTGGGTCGAGTTGCAATTTAGATCTCAGTAACTGTTAAATCTGTAGGTATTGAAAGCTTGAGGAACTATTCGGATTAAACCTATCCTGTAACTCCTTCAAATAAATTAACTGTCCTTTAACAAATAACTGATAGATGTATGTAATGTCTTTATTGTTCCATAGAGTAAACTAACAATTTCCCTGCAATTAGAAAATCATGATTCGACCAAATAGGAGAGTGTAACGCTCGTTCGTCTGAAAAAGAGGACCAAAGCGTAGCGTGGTACGTGTTCATGATCATTTATTCAAACTGAACACTGACAAGATAACAAAGTGGCACAAACCAGTTCTGTCTGGTGCAGACACAAACCAGTTCTGTCTGGTGCAGACACAAACCAGTTCTGTCTGGTGCAGACACAAACCAGTTCTGTCTGGTGCAGACACAAAACAGTTCTGGCTGGTGCAGACACAAAACAGTTCTGTCTGGTGCAGACACAAAACAGTTCTGTCTGGTGCAGACACAAAACAGTTCTGTCTGGTGCAGACACAAAACAGTTCTGTCTGGTGCAGACACAAACCAGTTCTGTCTGGTGCAGACACAAACCAGTTCTGTCTGGTGCAGACACAAAACAGTTCTGTCTGGTGCAGACACAAAACAGTTCTGTCTGGTGCAGACACAAACCAGTTCTGTCTGGTGCAGACACAAACCAGTTCTGTCTGGTGCAGACACAAAACAGTTCTGTCTGGTGCAGACACAAAGCAGTTCTGTCTGGTGCAGACACACATCAGTTCTGTCTGGTGCAGACACACATCTGTTCTGTCTGGTCCAGACAAACATCAGTTCTGTCTGGTGCAGACAAAACAGTTCTGTCTGGTGCAGACAACAAACCAGTTCTGTCTGGTGCAGACACAAACCAGTTCTGTCTGGTGCAGACACAAACCAGTTCTGTCTGGTGCAGACACAAACCAGTTCTGTCTGGTGCAGACACAAACCAGTTCTGTCTGGTGCAGACACAAAACAGTTCTGTCTGGTGCAGACACAAAACAGTTCTGTCTGGTGCAGACACAAAACAGTTCTGTCTGGTGCAGACACAAAACAGTTCTGTCTGGTGCAGACACAAAACAGAAAACAACTACCCACAAACCAGTTCTGTCTGGTGCAGACACAAACCAGTTCTGTCTGGTGCAGACACAAAACAGTTCTGTCTGGTGCAGACACAAACCAGTTCTGTCTGGTGCAGACACAAAACAGTTCTGTCTGGTGCAGACACAAAACAGTTCTGTCTGGTGCAGACACAAAACAGTTCTGTCTGGTGCAGACACAAAACAGTTCTGTCTGGTGCAGACACAAAACAGAAAACAACTACCCACAAACCAGTTCTGTCTGGTGCAGACACAAACCAGTTCTGTCTGGTGCAGACACAAAACAGAAAACAACTACCCACAAAACACTGGTGGGAAAAAGCTGCCTAAGTATGATTCTCAATCAGAGACAACGATAGACAGCTGCCTCTGATTGAGAACCACACCCGGCCAAACACAAAGAAATAGAAAACATAGAAAAAAAGAAACTAGAATGCCCACCCTAGTCACACCCTGGCCTAACCAAAATAGAGAATAAAACCCTCTCTATGGCCAGGGCATGACGGAGAGTTCAATGAAAGAGTTTTGTGTTAGTTACTTTGTGGGCTTTCTTCCATGCTTACAGTGTATTTAATGAGAAGGGATTTGAAAAGGGCACCGTTTTTTACAGATTGAGCAATATAAGGCAGATCTTGGATGTGTTATTTTACACAGGAGTGTTCTATATCAAGTTTACACTTGGATAATTGAGCCATTTGGCTATATTATTCATTAGAAAGCCCAAATAATATATACAGTATTGTAATGTAGTAAGTTTAATTCTAGCATTTTTCCGTCTCCAATAAAATCTTGAGACAGAATTGTTAAGGGTATCAAATAATTTCTGTTGGGTGGGGGGGACACTGGAATCATTGACAAAATACAATACATTTTTTGGCAGAATATTCATTTGAGTTGTATTGATACGACCAGTAAGGGCCGTATTTTTTGGCTTTGTCATTATGGGGTATTGTGTGTAGATTGATTAGAGGAAAAAAAAACATTTTAGAATCAGGCTGTAACGTAATAAAATGTGGAAAAGGTCAAGGGGTCTGAATACTCTCCAAACTCTTTGTACTGTATGTATGTACTACATGTAGTATGTACTGTATGTATGTACTGTATGTGGGTGTTAAAGTGTGTGATAACACGTTACAGTATGTTATGTGTAGTCAGTCTTTCTTTGGCAGTGTCGCCCATAGAAATCACCCATAGACTCACTGGAAAGGGCATACAACTCTAAGGGAGAGATTGAGGTCTAGGCAGGTAGCATAGTGGCTAAGAACGTTGGGCCAATAACTGAAAGGTTGCTGGTTTGAATCCCTGAGCTGACTAGGGGAGTAATCTATCAATGTGCCCTTGAGCAAGTCACTTAACCATAATTGCTCTGGAAAAGAGTGTCTGCTAAATGACTCAAATGTAACAATCAAAATTTGCTGGGGGGGGGTGTCCAAAATATTTTTTTGCTTTGGGTAGGGTAGTGTGTTTTTTGGTTGGGCACAGGGGAGGGTAGTGTGTTTTTTGGTTGGGCACAGGGGAGGGTAGTGTTTTTTTTGGCTGGGCACAGGGGAGGGAAGTGGATTTTTTTGGTTGGGCACAGGGGAGGGAAGTGTGTTTTTTGGTTGGGCACAGGGGAGGGAAGTGTGTTTTTTGGTTGGGCACAGGGGAGGGAAGTGTGTTTTTTGGTTGGGCACAGGGGAGGGAAGTGTGTTTTTTGGTTGGGCACAGGGGAGGGTAGTGGGTTTTTTGGTTGGGCACAGGGGAGGGTAGTGGGTTTTCTGGTTGGGCACAGGGGAGGGTAGTGGGTTTTTTGGTTGGGCACAGGGGAGGGTAGTGGGTTTTTTGCTTGGGCACAGGGGAGGGAAGTGTTTTTTTTGCTTGGGCACAGGGGAGGGAAGTGTTTTTTTTGGTTGGGCACAGGGGAGGGAAGTGTTTTTTTGGTTGGGCACAGGGGAGGGTAGTGGGTTTTCTGGTTGGGCACAGGGGAGGGTAGTGGTTTTTTTGGTTGGGCACAGGGGAGGGAAGTGGATCTTTTTGGTTAGGCACAGGGGAGGGAAGTGTTTTTTTTGCTTGGGCACAGGGGAAGTAAGTGGATATTTTGGTTGGGCACAGGGGAGGGAAGTGTTTTTTTTGGTTGGGCACAGGGGAGGGTAGTGAGTTTTTCGCTTGGGCACAGGGGAGGGTAGTGTTTTTTTTGGTTGGGCACAGGGGAGGGAAGTGGATTTTTTTGGTTGGGCACAGGGGAGGGAAGTGTTTTTTTTGCTTGGGCACAGGGGAGGTAAGTGGGTTTTTTGGTTGGGCACAGGGGAGGGAAGTGTTTTTTTTGGTTGGGCACAGGGTAGTATGGGTAGTATGTTTTTCCCTGGTTTACATTCACTCTATTGCAGGTTTTACTATATAATTTCTTCCAGACAAATGTCCTCATCTGCTTGCATGCACCTCCCCTAACAAGAGTGGTAGGTGGATCGTTTTTCCAGATCTGCAATAGACTAACAACGAATCATACCACAAACTCATTAAAAAAAAAGTCCTCTCACAGTCAACTCCATTTATTTTCAGCAAACTTTAACATGTGTAAATATTTGTATGAACATAACAAGATTCAACAACTGAGACATAAACAAGTTCCACAGACATATGACTAACAGAAATTGAATAATGTGTCCCTTATCAAAGGGGGGGGTCGAAATCAAAAGTAACAGTTAGTCTCTTGTGTGGCCACCAGCTGCATTAAGTACTGCAGTGCATCTCCTCCTCATGGACTGCACCAGATTTGCCCGTTCTTGCTGTGAGATGTAACCCCACTCTTCCACCAAGGCACCTGCATGTTCCTGGACATTTCTGGGGGGGAATGGCCCTAGCCCTCACCCTCCAATCCAACAGGTCCCAGACTTGCTCAATGGGATTGAGATCCGGCACTTCAATGGCCATGGCAGAACACTGTCATTCCTGTCTTGCAGGAAATTACGCACAGAACGAGCAGTATGGCAGGTGGCATTGTCATGCTGGAAGGTCATGTCAGGATGAGCCTGCAGGGAGGATACACATGAGGGAGGAGGATGTCTTCCCTGTAACGCACAGTGTTGAGATTGTCTGCATGACAACAAGCTCAGTCCGATGATGCTGTGACACACCGCCCCAGACCATGACGGACCCCTCCACCTCCAAATCCATCCCGCTACAGAGTACAGGCCTCGGTGTAACACTCATTCCTTTGACGATAAACGCGAAACCGACCATCGCCCCTGGTGAGACAAAACTGCGACTTGTCAGTAAAGAGCACTTTTTGCCAGTCCTGTCTGGTCCAGAGACAGCGGGTTTGTGCCCATAGGTGACGTTGTTGCCGGTGATGTCTGGTGAGGACGTGCCTTACAACAGGCCTACAAGCCCTCAGTCCAGCCTCTCTCAGCCTATTGCAGACAGTCTGAGCACTGATGGAGGGATTGTGCGTTCCTGGTGTAACTTGGCAGTTGTTGTGGCAGACCATATGTAACAACACCTGCGCAGGATCGGTACATCCGAACATCACACCTGCGGGACAGGCACAGGTTGGCAGTTGCAGTGGCAGACCATGTGTAACAACACCTGCGCAGGATCGGTACATCCGAACATCACACCTGCGGGACAGGTACAGGATGGCCTGTCCCGCAGGTGTGATGTTCGGATGTACTGATCCTGCGCAGGTGTTGTTACACATGGTCTGCCACTGCGAAGACGATCAGCTGTCCGTCCCCGCTCCCTGTAGCGCTGTCTTAGGCATCTCACTGTACGGACATTGCAATTGTTTGCCCTGGCCACATCTGCCGTTCTCATGCCTCCTTGCAGCTTGCCTAAGGTACTTTCACGCAGATGAGCAGGGACCCTGGGCATCTTTCTTTTGGTGTTTTTCAGAGTCAGTAGAAAGGCCTCTTTAGTGTCCTAAGTTTTCATAACTGTGACCTTAATTGCCTACCGTCTGTAAGCTGTTAGTGTCTTAACGACCGTTCCACAGGTGCATGTTCATTAATTGTTTATGGTTCATTGAACAAGCATGGGAAACAGTGTTTAAACCCTTTACAATGAAGATCTGCGAAGTTATTTGGATTTTTACAAATTATCTTTAAAAGACAGGGTCCTGAAAAAGGGACATTTTTTTTGTTGCTGATGAGTTTAGGTTAAAAATTCCTGGGTTAAATGTTTATGATCATGAGACTTGGTGATAGGACTAACTGCATTAACTGTCAATTATTTTGTTGTGTTTGATGAGACTTAGGGTATAAATTCCAAGTATAAAACGCTGATTGTTGTGAGTTAATGGTTTGACTGTTTTTCTGATAAGGGTCTGTAATTGTTCTATGTATCATGTCTTCTGTGTGGTTTAATAACTGGATGGGTGGATGATATATCAGGAGTTGGTTATAGACAATATAAAGCCTGTGTATTTGAATTAGCGGTGAGGACTGTTGGATCAGATGCTAGAAGGCTTTCCTGTGGGGGATAAACCTTAAAGCATACACCACTACTGTATTAGGGAATACACCTGCCCGTGTGTTACTGACCCACGCTATTTTAAAAAGAAATAATTTTGAAGTAATAGTTTCTCCCTTGGAAGGAGGAGATTATCACAGAGATGCCAGGATTGTTGTGGAGGTTCCACAAGTTTATACCAGTTATAAATCATCTTGAACCCTTTACTATTTCACAGTTGCTCCATAGAGGATGATTATTTTACACCACCCATACATTACATGGTGTTTAATTATAATTTACTTATCACCATGCTTTAAATAAACGTATGCGAGTTAAGGGATAGACTATACACATATAGGGTTATTTTGCATTCATTTTTCTGTATTCACATTACACGTAGAACCTAATTTTAAAAAATAAAAATATATGTTGTTTGGAGATATGGCAGACAGGAGCTCAGGGTTTTCAAGAAATGTCCTGATTGGACCAAAGAAGCCTCTGAATTTAGATGGCCTAAGGATGGGTTGTTTAACCTCAAACAAAGAATTAACATGTACAGAATATCGTGAAAAGAAGACAGGAAAATAAGACCAAGGAAAATAAAAACTCCACCCTGTTTTCTGTGACTGCTTTGTCGATGTTAAAAACTGAGGGTAACCTATTCCGGACTCAACAGAAAGCTACCTGAATGAAAAAGGAATTGACAAAGATTAAAGACCCTGGCTCTCTCAAGATATATGGAATGATGCCAGGACACAATCAACAACCCTAGAGTCACCACGGCGAAGGACCTCATGGCAGCTCAAGAAAAGAAGGTGCAGAGAGAAATGGATAAAGCTGTTGACAAATTCAGATGACATTGCGATGATGAAGACAGAGACAAAAGGATAAGTGGAAGCAACATAAAGGAAGAGAAGAGGAGATAAGACGAGAGGAAGCAGAAAGTGAAGAAAGAGCTAGAAGAGAACAATACATAAGACAGTAGGAAGAAAAGAAGAGAGAGGAGAGAGAACAGGAACAAAAAAGAACACAAAAGTGGAGCTCAAATTGAAGAAGAAGGCGAGTTTCCCGATAGTCTGAAGGACTCTCATGCACGTGCTGCCGGTTCACAGAGTATGCAGCAACAGCTGGATGGCTCACGGGCAGAACTAAGACACTTATCATACATGGTGCAAAGTGAGGTAGCGATATTACAGGGTGGATTTAAAAACATACAGCCCCGAACATCAAAGAGACTGGAGATGAAACAGACTGAATGGATGAAGACACAGCCAGGTGGTGATGACTGTCCCGTGGATACTTACCCTCTGGTGATAAAAACCTCTGGTACAGGACAACTGTACTATGATTACAAACCATGGAGTTTTAGGTACTTGGATACCGCAGCAAAACAATTGCCCCACCTATCTAAAAGAGCAGACAGGTGGATTCCTACCTTTGAGACTGTTATAGCCTCACACCATCAGCTGTGCCTGGGTGATCTCTAAGCTCTCATGGCTAAGGTGTTGACCCCAGGACAGTGTGACACCAACTACAGCTGACTCAAGGCCAAGTGGAACTGCCGTTTACCCATTTCAGACAAGCACTCTACCAACAGTTGAGGGAAATGTTTCCCACCACCAGAGATGTTGCAAGACTGGGTGAACTTCTCTTCACTGAAGATGATGTCCTCGACTGGATGGATAAGATGAAGACAGAATGGCAAGTGGAAACCACTGAGAGATTTGATTCCACTTATACTACCGAGAACCTGTTCTATGATAGACTTTGCAGGAATCTGCCTGACTGGGTCCGTGATAAACTGATGAATGTAGTGGGATGGGACAGATTTGAAGGACCTACTAAAGAGGACCACATTAGTCATCACTGCAGAGCCTGGAAGAAGATGAAGACTGAGGAAAGAGCAAGGAAGGCTGGACTTGACACACAGCTCAAGGCCCAGCTGGTCCAACTGGACAAAGGAAAAACCAACAATCTAATGGTGGCTGAAACCCCAGCTGCCCTGCAGCAGCAGCCTCCTCCACCACCTGCTCCACAGTTTCATCAAGCACCTGCGACTCAGTTCCCTCCTCAACCATATTGGAACCCACAACCATTGAGAAACCTGCCACTCTGATGTTACAACACCCTACTACTTTTTACGTCTCCCATGCTGTGATGACATTACTGAATCAGAAGAACTCCTGTTTGCATGTCTTGCTGGGTATGAATGCCTTCTGACACAACCTCACCTTACGATTCAACGATGCTCCGTTGTGAACCCAGCACAACTGCACGTCTCTCTGGAAGATGGAGCTAAACAACTAATCAAGTCCAATGTGATTCCAAGGCTCGACCTGACCTTTATGATGAACCTCCTGAGCTCCCTGATATCCTCTCTTTGTTGATGGCTCTGCCTTTATAGGTTAAGGACACTGGAAGAAAATATGCAGGGTTTGGTATAGTTTCAACAGATAGGACAGTATTGATTGAACAGCCTTTGCCAGAACATTGTTCAGCACAACAAGCTGAGCTCCTGGCACTTACTGAAGCATGTAAATTAGGTAGTGGTATGAAGGTTAACATTTATTCTGACTCTGCATAAGCCATTGGCGTTTGCCTGTCTTGGATAGGGGTTTGGAAAGGTAGGGACTTTGTTAATGTGTCTGGTACCCCTATTAAGCACTGTTTACAGATAGAAGCCCTGCTTGAAGCTATGTTGCTTCCTGCCAAGTTGGCTATTCTTAAGGTCCGTGCCCACACAGGTAACACTGACAGCGTTAGTTTAGGTAATGCTGCTGCTAATGCTGCTGCTAAGAATGCTGCTTCCCGCTGCCATACTCATGCTGTTCTGCTTGCCTCCCTGTGTACGTTTGAAATGACTGATCTGGACCAACACCAGTCTACTGACGCACTTAATCACCCCTTATGGGAATCTAGGGGCTGCTCCAGAGGCCCTGATGGCCTTTGGAGGCAATCACTCTCTGGCAAACCAGATCTGCCTCTGCCTGTTGTCTCCTCTGTGTGTCTCCTGGCTCACAAGGTGGGTCACATGCCAAGCGGGGAGATGGTAAGACTAATATCTGACACCTAGTTTGGTCCATATCTGATTGAAATTTGCAAAACAAACATGTATAAATGTACTACATGCATGCAAAACAACATTGGTAAGAGTACCCCCCTAAAATCAGGGAACTTTCCAGCGCCGGCCAGCCCGTTCACCCATTTAGCTATGGACTTCATAGACATGGTTGAACGAAAGGAAAGAATGAGATACTGCCTTGTAATAATTGACCGATTTACCAGGTGGGTCGAAGTATTTCCAACCGTGCACTGTGAAGCTAAAATGGTAGCAAAACTCCTGGTAAGGGAAATCATCCCTAGATTCGGCGCACCGGATGTTCTCTCCGCAGACAATGGCCCCCACTTCTCAGGAGATGTGGTTGCACAGGTGGCTGTCCAATTGGGGATAGATCAGAAGTTTGTTTGTATCTACCACCCACAAAGTAACGGGATGACTGAAAGAGCTAACCATAAAAGGGGGGCTTGCCAAAGCATGCCACTCCACAGGGAAGTCATGGTAGAGTGTCTCCCCTTAGTCTTGATGAAAATGCGCAATAGTGTAAACCGCGGAACAGGGCTTAGCCCACATGAGCTCTTAACTGGCAATCCAATGAGCGTTCCTTTACACAGACCACTGACCTGACTGCACTGGATGATGATTTGAGCAAATATATGAAGGACCTAACTCATGCTGTTAGGTCTTTGTGTTCCCAATACAGGAAAGCCCAGGAAGTTCCAGAACAGGGTGACCCAGACAGCTGTCGTGGAAATGTCCTCTATTTACCTAATCATGAGAGCAAACCACACACACACGTCAGAGTTAGTTATAAAAGTCCATCTTTAATTATATCAGCTCTTATCACAATCCTGTGACTCTCAGATAAATTCAGTGTCTCCCCAGTGAATTTTCTGAGAGTCCCCTTACAATGCAACTGAGTTCCTTTAATAGCAAAGACACCCATAGTCAGACAGCATAGACATAATTCATCGTTCAGCTTTGTCTCCTTTCCCAAACCCCAGAACCATAAACCAATCCTCCATATCAACAGGCATATATCAAATTGTCATTTAGATACAACCACTCTAAATACAAACTCCTGGACAAACTCACGGATAGGAGAGTGACCCTACAGGTCAACAAAGAGGGAGCATAGAATGATTCCACACTCCTTTCCCCCCCATGAGAAAAGTAGGGAGTAAAAGATATGTTTACACATGATGACACTTTGACCTCTCCCCTCTCTCAGCGGCCATGCAACTTAGTTTTGACATAGAACAGATAACTGCAACCTCACCACAGAATTACACAAAAATACCATTCTGATGGGAAGTAACTTCTCAACACACATTTGATGAATATTAAACATCTTACAAATGTTACCAACAAATTCTGATAATTCCACAACACAGCCTACCTGTTGACGTTGGAGAATGGATCAAGCAGAAGGTCCATAAAAGGAAGTGGAAGCACCCCAGATGGATAGGTTCCTACCAGGTCATCGCAGAAACACCTACAGTGGTGAAGGTCTAGGAGCATCAGGGGTGGCACCACATATCGCTCTACCAGAAGACGTCACAACCACCATAACAGATAAGAGTGCACACCAAGACCCTTATTTCTATCCTCAATCTCTTGAGGATTGCTTACAGTCTAAAGCACATTTTCTGGATGATTCTTATAATCACTATGCTTGAGTTACTTTGCATTTGTTGAGGCCTGGTGGCCTCAAAGGAGGGAATGACGGGGTTAAACAAAGGCCTCATACCTTTTAAAGGGTTAATAAATTGTGTTATGACAAACTGTAGGGTCTCCTCTCAGGAGACCTCTGTGTGTGTGTTAACACCTGTTTTGAGTGTTGTGCCCTTCAGACAATATCAGAAGGCGGGAACCACCTACGCTCATACTCCTCCTGTCTGGGCCCCACCATGGCTGTCTGAGGTTCTGAGAAGACTGGTTTTCTGAGAACACAAGGCCACTGCAGGCCTGATGGAAACCGTCACCTTGTCACATTCTGACCTTAGTTCCTTTGTGATGTCTTTGTTTTAGTATGGCCAGGGTGTGAGTTGGGTGGGCAGTCTATGTTTGTTTTTCTATGATTTGGTATTTCTGTGTTTGGCCTGGTATGGTTCTCAATCAGAGGCAGCTGTCAATCGTTGTCCCTGATTGAGAATCATACTTAGGCAGCCTGTTTTCGCCCTTGAGTTGTGGGTGATTATGTTCTGTTGTGTGTCTTCACCAGACAGCTTATCGTTTCGGTCTTTCACGTTGTTGTTTTTTATTTCAGTGTTCAGTTTGATTCATTAAATATTAACATCATGAATACTTACCATGCTGAGCTTTGGTCCTCACCTTCTTCCACCAACAACGGCCGTTACACACCTGGCAGAAGATGCTTAGACTTATCTGTTGTGAAATGTCAATGGGGAGGCTATATAAGTTGCAGGATGTCTTAGACAGCTTGCAGAAGCTGGGGAGAGCTATCATATTCTTGACCAACTTCTACCTACAATTGTATTACTAAAAGAGAATTTTTATACTTAAAGACTGTGTTTCCTTTCTACTACTAATGTATAAGTTTGATCATCTGTTGCAGAATTTGACCAACAGTATAAAGCCTCATTATTGTTTTTATTGTGTTACTATTTCCTTTGTATTTAGCAAATATTTGTCTTACTTTTTAACTCTGCATTGTTGGAAACAGGCTCGTAAGTAAGCATTTCACTGTAATGTCTACACCTGTTGTATTCGGCGTAAGTGACCAATAAATTGTCATTCGATTTGATGAGGTAATTGATGTAATACAGTATGTACATGTAGGTAGGGGTAGAAGTATGTAGGCAATCAGGATATATAATAAACAGAGTAGCAGTAGTGTGTGTGTGTGTGTGCATGGCTTCAATATCCATGTGTGTGTGCGTTTTGTGTGTGTGTGCTTATGTAGAGTCCTGTGTAGTTCAGTTGGTATAGCATTGCACTTTCAAGGCCAGGGTTGTGGGTTGAATTCCCGTGGGGGACCTGTATGGGAAAATGTATGCACTCTACTGGAAACTGCTCTAGATAAGTGTGCAGTGTGTATAGTGCCAGTACAAGAGAGTCAGTGTGAAATGAATACAAATAATGGGGGGGGGGTGTTCATTTGATTAACTGTTCAGCAGTCTTAGGGGTAGAAGCTGTTCAGATGCTTTTTGGTCCCAGACTTGGCGCTCCGGTACCATTTGCCGTGTGGTAGCAGAGAGAACAATCTATGACTTGGGTGGCTGGAGTCTTTGACCACTTTTAGGGCCTTCCTTTGATACCACCTGGTATAGAGGTCCTGGATGTCAGGAAATTCGGCCCCAGTGATGTACTGGGCCATACGCACTACCCTCTGTACTGCCTTGCGGTCGGATGCCGAGCAGTAGCCATGCCAAGCGATGATGCAGCAGGTCAAAATGCTCTCAGTGATGCAGCTGTAGAACTTTTTCCTGATCGGAGGGCCCATGCCAAATCTTTTCAGCCTCCTGAGAGGGAAGAGGTGTTATCGTGCCCTCTTCACGACTCTGTTGGTGTGTATGGACCATGACTTTAGTGATGTGGACACTGAGGTACTTGAAGCTCTCTACCTGCTCAAACACATCCTGCCTCTTATGGAAACTCTAGAGGACATCATACTTTCTGTCTCTCTCACTACACACAAACACACACAAACACACACACACCCATTTGCACACATACACAAAGAACGTTTAAAGGCTATATACGATTACACTAATATCTTTGTATTGCTGATGCTAGTGGTGATACATACATTTCCTGTCATGTAATCAATGCTGTTCTACTACTTGTCATGATGTTGGCCTGTGGGCCCCCCCATAAATACCTTTCTCCCCTCTCTCTCTTGACTCTACCGAAGGACTCTTGAATAACCTTTGTTGAACATAGAGAGTCTGGGTACATCAAACAAGTGGGGGGAAAGGAACCATATTTGGGTAATAGAACCTGTTGAAAATATGTGCTGGTACTTAATGAATATGATGTCAGTTCGGTTGTCATCTGAGACATTATGACTGATGACAGGACGACATAAACTGTATCTGGGAAAGTCTACACATTCTAGTTATCAGATTCACATGGAATTGTTGTGCAATTTAAATGTTTGAATATGAAACTATTTGTGAAAAGATTCAATGTAATTTTAGCTTCCAAATGAGAGAATTGGGTTTTCATAAGGTTAGAGCTCTGCTCAATCAGTGGCCCGCCCCTGTGAAGAGACATTGGGTTTTCATAAGGTTAGAGCTCTGCTCAATCAGTGGAGAGACATGGGTTATAAACTATGAAACACACCCTTCTTTCTCTCCACTATATAAGTCCTTGACGAAAATGTAACCTTTTGTTCCGAGGACGATAGGACGACGGTCCATACGTTAAAAAAGACTAACATGTCAACTACAGAACTAAGTCAACCTCAGCGTGAGCTTTGGTTGTGAATGGTATGAACTTTGAACTCTTATTCACTAAAGAAGTGAGACATCCTAGCCGTTGAGTTAGCAACAGCAGCTGTAAACGTGGGCTAGGAAAGGACTGACGACGTATCCAGTCTAACACACAACGAACATACTACAACGTATCCAATTTACACCAGAGACATTCTTCTGAGGACGGGAAGATCTCTGTTGGCCTACACCGCCAGCATCTACGACCAACATACCGAAGCGCAGCTCAGAGTAAATATTTATTGCATTTTCCTTTTCCAAATGGGCGGTAATTTAGAATGCATAAGATACTGTATTTACGATAGCATAGCTTCTCCTTTTGTTCCTCAGTCTTCTTTCACTCAAACCCAACCCCCTTTCCTTTGTGTAACCAGCCGTCCATGTCGGCTCGGTCCACCAGGGACGTTTTCTGTATGACATCATTTGCATTCTGTGTATATGTAATTCTGTGTGATTAGTTAGGTATTTAGTAAATAAATATTTAAACCCAATTTTGTATTGCTGATTCAACTTGTTAGCCAGGGTTCGTGAAGATATCCAAGAATTTACAACTTTCAGATGAGACTGAAATAAGGTGACGATTAATATTGACTGCTATTGATGTAAAATATTACTAGGTCTTTCAAAGTTTATTCGGAAGATAACAGCTCTATAAACACTCTTTCGTGATGCACCGACTTTCTAGTTAATTACATTTACATGATCAGCTCAATCAGGTAATATTAATTACAGAGAAATGATTTTATAGAATAGCATGTCATATCACTTGATCCGGCATAACCAAAGACACAACATACTACAACAATTACTAACCCTAACAAACAGCCACTCTCCTTCCTCTAACCCTATGTCGTGTCTTTACTATCATTACATTTGAAGACTGTTATTTTATCAAATCAGTTCTCTATGTGTAATTACTATTATGAGATTAAACTAACCATGTAAACTTAATTAACTAGGAAGTTGGGGCATCTGATCGATTAGTCATTCTCATTAATGCATTATTATTACCTTGATAGTCTCGTTCCAAATGTCGTAACATTCTTGGTTATCTGCACGCGAACCCAAGCATAAATGATGAATCAGCGATATACAAATTGGCTTAATTATTTACTAACTAACTAATCACAGAAATACATAACAAACAAACAGTAGATATTGGTTATTAACAATGATAGAAAAGTCCCTAGTGGGCTAAGCCGATATGACAGCTTGGTAGACTAAAAGAAAGGGGTGGGACTGAGAAAGAGCGGGAAAGACTAAATAAATTCATTACACACAGCCTATAATTATATTCATTGAAATGCTAATCCTTTGAACATGCACGGCCGCTCATTCGAGAATAATTGCAATGTATATATATTTACGCCCGTATGTTGTTGTTGTTGTCTGTTGAAATCCTCGATCGTCCTGAAGGATTCTCTGGTCTCTGGTTAACTTTCATTGAAGTCAGATAGTCTTTTGTGGTTGTAGGTGGTTAGAATGGATACTTCAGAGTACCATTCAGAAATGTTCTCATAGAATAGTTGGTTGGGCGGTTGGTCATTTCTAGCTGTCACACAGACACTCTCCTTCCTCTTTCCTCTAACCCTAACACACAGCCACTCTCCTTCCTCTCTCCTCTAACCCTAACACACAGACACTCTCCTTACTCTCTCCTCTAACCCTAACACACAGACACTCTCCTTCCTCTAACCCTAACACACAGACACTCTCCTTCCTCTAACCCTAACACACAGACACTCTCCTTCCTCTCTCCTCTAACCCTAACACACAGACACTCTCCTTCCTCTCTCCTCTAACCCTAACACACAGACACTCTCCTTCCTCTCTCCTCTAACCCTAACACACAGTCACTCTCCTTCCTCTCTCCTCTAACCCTAACACACAGACACTCTCCTTCCTCTAACCCTAACACACAGACACTCTCCTTCCTCTCTCCTCTAACCCTAACACACAGACACTGTCCTTCCTCTAACCCTAACACACAGACACTGTCCTTCCTCTCTCCTCTAACCCTAACACACAGACACTCTCCTTCCTCTCTCCTCTAACCCTAACACACAGACACTCTCCTTCCTCTCTCCTCTAACCCTAACACACAGACACCCTCCTTCCTCTAACCCTAACACACAGACACTCTCCTTCCTCTCTCCTCTAACCCTAACACACAGACACTCTCCTTCCTCTCTCCTCTAACCCTAACACACAGACACTGTCCTTCCTCTAACCCTAACACACAGACACTCTCCTTCCTCTCTCCTCTAACCCTAACACACAGACACTCTCCTTCCTCTCTCCTCTAACCCTAACACACAGACACTCTCCTTCCTCTAACCCTAACACACAGACACTCTCCTTCCTCTCTCCTCTAACCCTAACACACAGACACTCTCCTTCCTCTCTCCTCTAACCCTAACACACAGTCACTCTCCTTCCTCTCTCCTCTAACCCTAACACACAGTCACTCTCCTTCCTCTCTCCTCTAACCCTAACACACAGACACTGTCCTTCCTCTAACCCTAACACACAGACACTCTCCTTCCTCTCACCTCTAACCCTAACACACAGACACTCTCCTTCCTCTCTCCTCTAACCCTAACACACAGACACTCTCCTTCCTCTCTCCTCTAACCCTAACACACAGACACTGTCCTTCCTCTAACCCTAACACACAGACACTCTCCTTCCTCTCTCCTCTAACCCTAACACACAGACACTCTCCTTCCTCTCTCCTCTAACCCTAACACACAGTCACTCTCCTTCCTCTCTCCTCTAACCCTAACACAGTCACTCTCCTTCCTCTCTCCTCTAACCCTAACACACAGACACTCTCCTTCCTCTAACCCTAACACACAGACACTCTCCTTCCTCTCTCCTCTAACCCTAACACACAGACACTCTCCTTCCTCTCTCCTCTAACCCTAACACACAGACACTCTCCTTCCTCTCTCCTCTAACCCTAACACACAGACACTCTCCTTCCTCTCTCCTCTAACCCTAACACACAGACACTCTCCTTCCTCTCTCCTCTAACCCTAACACACAGACACTCTCCTTCCTCTAACCCTAACACACAGACACTCTCCTTCCTCTCTCCTCTAACCCTAACACACAGACACTCTCCTTCCTCTCTCCTCTAACCCTAACACACAGACACTCTCCTTCCTCTCTCCTCTAACCCTAACACACAGACACTCTCCTTCCTCTCTCCTCTAACCCTAACACACAGACACTGTCCTTCCTCTAACCCTAACACACAGACACTCTCCTTCCTCTCTCCTCTAACCCTAACACACAGACACTCTCCTTCCTCTCTCCTCTAACCCTAACACACAGACACTCTCCTTCCTCTCTCCTCTAACCCTAACACACAGACACTGTCCTTCCTCTAACCCTAACACACAGACACTCTCCTTCCTCTCTCCTCTAACCCTAACACACAGACACTATCCTTCCTCTCTCCTCTAACCCTAACACACAGACACTATCCTTCCTCTCTCCTCTAACCCTAACACACAGTCACTCTCCTTCCTCTCTCCTCTAACCCTAACACACAGTCACCCTCCTTCCTCTCTCCTCTAACCCTAACACACAGACACTCTCCTTCCTCTAACCCTAACACACAGACACTCTCCTTCCTCTCTCCTCTAACCCTAACACACAGACACTCTCCTTCCTCTCTCCTCTAACCCTAACACACAGACACTCTCCTTCCTCTCTCCTCTAACCCTAACACACAGACACTCTCCTTCCTCTCTCCTCTAACCCTAACACACAGACACTCAACCTTCCTCTAACCCTAACACACAGACACTCTCCTTCCTCTAACCCTAACACACAGACACTCTCCTTCCTCTCTCCTCTAACCCTAACACACAGTCACTCTCCTTCCTCTCTCCTCTAACCCTAACACACAGACACTCTCCTTCCTCTAACCCTAACACACAGACACTCTCCTTCCTCTCTCCTCTAACCCTAACACACAGACACTCAACCTTCCTCTAACCCTAACACACAGACACTCTCCTTCCTCTAACCCTAACACACAGACACTCTCCTTCCTCTCTCCTCTAACCCTAACACACAGTCACTCTCCTTCCTCTCTCCTCTAACCCTAACACACAGACACTGTCCTTCCTCTAACCCTAACACACAGACACTCTCCTTCCTCTCTCCTCTAACCCTAACACACAGACACTCTCCTTCCTCTCTCCTCTAACCCTAACACACAGACACTCTCCTTCCTCTCTCCTCTAACCCTAACACACAGACACTGTCCTTCCTCTAACCCTAACACACAGACACTATCCTTCCTCTCTCCTCTAACCCTAACACACAGACACTCTCCTTCCTCTCTCCTCTAACCCTAACACACAGACACTGTCCTTCCTCTAACCCTAACACACAGACACTCTCCTTCCTCTCTCCTCTAACCCTAACACACAGACACTCTCCTTCCTCTCTCCTCTAACCCTAACACACAGACACTCTCCTTCCTCTAACCCTAACACACAGACACTCTCCTTCCTCTCTCCTCTAACCCTAACACACAGACACTCTCCTTCCTCTCTCTCCTCTAACCCTAACACACAGTCACTCTCCTTCCTCTCTCCTCTAACCCTAACACACAGACACTCTCCTTCCTCTCTCCTCTAACCCTAACACACAGACACTGTCCTTCCTCTAACCCTAACACACAGACACTCTCCTTCCTCTCTCCTCTAACCCTAACACACAGACACTCTCCTTCCTCTCTCCTCTAACCCTAACACACAGACACTCTCCTTCCTCTCTCCTCTAACCCTAACACACAGACACTCTCCTTCCTCTCTCCTCTACCCTAACACACAGACACTGTCCTTCCTCTAAACCCTAACACACAGACACTCTCCTTCCTCTCTACTCTAACCCTAACACACAGACACTCTCCTTCCTCTCTCCTCTAACCCTAACACACAGACACTCTCCTTCCTCTAACCCTAACACACAGACACTCTCCTTCCTCTCTCCTCTAACCCTAACACACAGACACTCTCCTTCCTCTCTCCTCTAACCCTAACACACAGACACTCTCCATCCTCTCTCCTCTAAACCCTAACACACAGACACTCAACCTTCCTCTAACCCTAACACACAGACACTCTCCTTCCTCTAACCCTAACACACAGACACTCTCCTTCCTCTCTCCTCTAACCCTAACACACAGTCACTCTCCTTCCTCTCTCCTCTAACCCTAACACACAGACACTGTCCTTCCTCTAACCCTAACACACAGACACTCTCCTTCCTCTCTCCTCTAACCCTAACACACAGACACTCTCCTTCCTCTCTCCTCTAACCCTAACACACAGACACTCTCCTTCCTCTCTCCTCTAACCCTAACACACAGACACTGTCCTTCCTCTAACCCTAACACACAGACACTATCCTTCCTCTCTCCTCTAACCCTAACACACAGACACTCTCCTTCCTCTCTCCTCTAACCCTAACACACAGACACTGTCCTTCCTCTAACCCTAACACACAGACACTCTCCTTCCTCTCTCCTCTAACCCTAACACACAGACACTCTCCTTCCTCTCTCCTCTAACCCTAACACACAGACACTCTCCTTCCTCTAACCCTAACACACAGACACTCTCCTTCCTCTCTTCTCTAACCCTAACACACAGACACTCTCCTTCCTCTCTCCTCTAACCCTAACACACAGTCACTCTCCTTCCTCTCTCCTCTAACCCTAACACACAGTCACTCTCCTTCCTCTCTCCTCTAACCCTAACACACAGACAACTGTCCTTCCTCTAACCCTAACACACAGACACTCTCCTTCCTCTCACCTCTAACCCTAACACACAGACACTCTCCTTCCTCTCTCCTCTAACCCTAACACACAGACACTCTCCTTCCTCTCTCCTCTAACCCTAACACACAGACACTGTCCTTCCTCTAACCCTAACACACAGACACTCTCCTTCCTCTCTCCTCTAACCCTAACACACAGACACTCTCCTTCTCTCTCTCCTCTAACCCTAACACACAGTCACTCTCCTTCCTCTCTCCTCTAACCCTAACACACAGTCACTCGCCTTCTCTCTCTCCTCTAACTAACCCTAACACACAGACACTCTCCTTCCTCTAACCCTAACACACAGACACTCTCCTTCCTCTCTCCTCTAACCCCTAACACACAGACACTCTCCTTCCTCTCTCCTCTAAACCCTAACACACAGACACTCTCCTTCCTCTGTCCTCTAACCCTAACACACAGACCTCTCCTTCCTCTCTCTCCTCTAACCCTAACACACAGACACTCTCCTTCCTCTCTCCTCTAACCCTAACACACAGACACTCTCCTTCCTCTAACCCTAACACACAGACACTCTCCTTCCTCTCTCCTCTAACCCTAACACACAGACACTCTCCTTCCTCTCTCCTCTAACCCTAACACACAGACACTCTCCATTCCTCTCTCTCTAACCCTAACACACAGACACTCTCCTTCCTCTCTCCTCTAAACCCTAACACACAGACACTGTCCTTCCTCTAACCCTAACACACAGACACTCTCCTTCCTCTCTCCTCTAACCCTAACACACAGACACTCTCCTTCCTCTCTCCTCTAACCCTAACACACAGACACTCTCCTTCCTCTCTCCTCTAACCCTACACACAGACACTGTCCTTCCTCTAACCCTAACACACAGACACTATCCTTCCTCTCTCCTCTAACCCTAACACACAGACACTCTCCTTCCTCTCTCTCCTCTAACCCTAACACACAGACACTGTCCTTCCTCTAACCCTAACACACAGACACTCTCCTTCCTCTCCTCCTCTAACCCTAACACACAGACACTCTCCTTCCTCTCTCCTCTAACCCTAACACACAGACACTCTCCTTCCTCTAACCCTAACACACAGACACTCTCCTTCCTCTCTCCTCTAACCCTAACACACAGACACTCTCCTTCCTCTCTCCTCTAACCCTTACACACAGTCACTCTCCTTCCTCTCTCCTCTAACCCTAACACACAGACACTGTCCTTCCTCTAACCCTAACACACAGACACTCTCCTTCCTCTCTCCTCTAACCCTAACACACAGACACTCTCCTTCCTCTCTCCTCTAACCCTAACACACAGACACTCTCCTTCCTCTCTCCTCTAACCCTAACACACAGACACTCTCCTTCCTCTCTCCTCTAACCCTAACACACAGACACTCTCCTTCCTCTAACCCTAACACACAGACACTCTCCTTCCTCTCTCCTCTAACCCTAACACACAGACACTCTCCTTCCTCGCTCCTTGAACCCTAACACACAGACACTGTCCTTCCTCTAACCCTAACACACAGACACTCTCCTTCCTCTCTCCTCTAACCCTAACACACAGACACTCTCCTTCCTCTAACCCTAACACACAGACACTCTCCTTCCTCTCTCCTCTAACCCTAACACACAGACACTCTCCTTCCTCTCTCCTCTAACCCTTACACACAGTCACTCTCCTTCCTCTCTCCTCTAACCCTAACACACAGTCACTCTCCTTCCTCTCTCCTCTAACCCTAACACACAGACACTGTCCTTCCTCTAACCCTAACACACAGACACTCTCCTTCCTCTCACCTCTAACCCTAACACACAGACACTCTCCTTCCTCTCTCCTCTAACCCTAACACACACAGACACTCTCCTTCCTCTTCTCCTCTAACCCTAACACACAGACACTGTCCTTCCTCTAACCCTAACACACAGACACTCTCCGTCCTCTTCTCTAACCCTAACACACAGACACTCTCCTTCCTCTCTCCTCTAACCCTAACACACAGTCACTCTCCTTCCTTCTCCTCTAACCCTACACACAGTCACTCTCCTTCCTCTCTCCTCTAAAACCCTAAACACACAGTCACTCTCCTTCCTCTCTCCTCTAACCCTAACACACAGTCACTCTCCTTCCTCTCTCCTCTAACCCTAACACAGACACTCGCCTTCCTCTAACCCTAAACCCAACACTCTCCTTCCTCTCTCCTCTAACCCTAACACACAGACAACTCCTCCTTCGCGCTCCTCTAAACCCTAAACAACACAGACACTCGCCTTCCTCTCGCCTCTAACCCTAACAACACAGACACTCTCCTTCCTTCCGCTAAACCCTAACACACGAACAACTCCTTCCTCTCTCCTCTAACACCTAACACACAGACACTCCTCCTTCCTCTCATCCTCTAACCCTAACACACAAGACACTCTCCTTCCTCGCTCCTCTAACCCTAACACACAGACCAACTTCTCCTTCTCTCTCGTCCTCTAACCCTAACAGCACCAGACACTGACCTCGCCTGCCTCTAACCCTAAACACAGACACTCTCCTTCCTCGCTCCTCCTAACGCCTAACACACAGACACTCTCCTTCCTCGCTCCTCTTAAACCCTAACACACAGAACACTACTCTCCTTCCTCTCCCTCTAACCCTAACACACAGACACTGTCCGTTCCTCCTAACCCTAACACACAGAGCACTCTACCTTCCTCCTCATCTCCTCTAACCCGAACACACAGACACTCTCCTTCCTCTCTCCTCTAACCCTAACACACAGACACTCTCCTTCCTCTCTCCTCTAACCCTAACACACAGACACTACTCCTTCCGCTCTCCTCTAAACCCTAACACACAGACACTCTCCTTCCTCTAAACCCTAACACACCAGACACTCTCCTTCCTCTCGTCTCTAACCTCTAAACCTAACACACAGACACTCTCCTTCATCTCTCCTCTAACCCTAAACACACAGACACTGTCCTTCCTCTAACCCTAACACACAGACACTCTCCTTCCTTCCTCTCTCCTCTAACCCTAACACACAGACACTCCCCTTCCTCTTCTCCTCTAACCCTAACACCACAGACACTCTCCTTCTCTCTCTCCTCTAACCCTAACACACAGACACTCTCCTTCCTCTCTTCTCTCCCTAACCCTAAACACAGACACTGTCCTTCCTCTAACCCTAACACACAGACACTCTCCTCCTTCCTCTTCCTTCCTCTAACCCTACACACAGACACTCTCCTTCTCTCTCATCCTCTAACCCCTAACACACAGACACTCTCCTTCCTCTCTCCTCTAACCCTAACACACAGACACTCTCCTTCCTCTCTCCTCTAACCCTAACACACAGACACTCTCCTTCCTCTAACCCTAACACACAGACACTCTCCTTCCTCTCTCCTCTAACCCTAACACACAGACACTCTCCTTCCTCTCTCCTCTAACCCTAACACACAGACACTGTCCTTCCTCTAACCCTAACACACAGACACTCTCCTTCCTCTCTCCTCTAACCCTAACACACAGACACTCTCCTTCCTCTAACCCTAACACACAGACACTCTCCTTCCTCTCTCCTCTAACCCTAACACACAGACACTGTCCTTCCTCTAACCCTAACACACAGACACTCTCCTTCCTCTCACCTCTAACCCTAACACACAGACACTCTCCTTCCTCTCTCCTCTAACCCTAACACACAGACACTCTCCTTCCTCTCTCCTCTAACCCTAACACACAGACACTGTCCTTCCTCTAACCCTAACACACAGACACTCTCCTTCCTCTCTCCTCTAACCCTAACACACAGACACTCTCCTTCCTCTCTCCTCTAACCCTAACACACAGACACTCTCCTTCCTCTCTCCTCTAACCCTAACACACAGTCACTCTCCTTCCTCTCTCCTCTAACCCTAACACAGACACTCTCCTTCCTCTAACCCTAACACACAGACACTCTCCTTCCTCTCTCCTCTAACCCTAACACACAGACACTCTCCTTCCTCTCTCCTCTAACCCTAACACACAGACACTCTCCTTCCTCTCTCCTCTAACCCTAACACACAGACACTCTCCTTCCTCTCTCCTCTAACCCTAACACACAGACACTCTCCTTCCTCTCTCCTCTAACCCTAACACACAGACACTCTCCTTCCTCTAACCCTAACACACAGACACTCTCCTTCCTCTCTCCTCTAACCCTAACACACAGACACTCTCCTTCCTCTCTCCTCTAACCCTAACACACAGACACTCTCCTTCCTCTAACCCTAACACACAGACACTCTCCTTCCTCTCTCCTCTAACCCTAACACACAGACACTCTCCTTCCTCTCTCCTCTAACCCTAACACACAGACACTCTCCTTCCTCTAACCCTAACACACAGACACTCTCCTTCCTCTCTCCTCTAACCCTAACACACAGACACTCTCCTTCCTCTCTCCTCTAACCCTAACACACAGACACTCTCCTTCCTCTCTCCTCTAACCCTAACACACAGACACTCTCCTTCCTCTCTCCTCTAACCCTAACACACAGACACTGTCCTTCCTCTAACCCTAACACACAGACACTCTCCTTCCTCTCTCCTCTAACCCTAACACACAGACACTCTCCTTCCTCTCTCCTCTAACCCTAACACACAGACACTCTCCTTCCTCTCTCCTCTAACCCTAACACACAGACACTCTCCTTCCTCTCTCCTCTAACCCTAACACACAGACACTCTCCTTCCTCTAACCCTAACACACAGACACTCTCCTTCCTCTCTCCTCTAACCCTAACACACAGACACTCTCCTTCCTCTCTCCTCTAACCCTAACACACAGACACTGTCCTTCCTCTAACCCTAACACACAGACACTCTCCTTCCTCTCTCCTCTAACCCTAACACACAGACACTCTCCTTCCTCTCTCCTCTAACCCTAACACACAGACACTCTCCTTCCTCTAACCCTAACACACAGACACTCTCCTTCCTCTCTCCTCTAACCCTAACACACAGACACTCTCCTTCCTCTCTCCTCTAACCCTAACACACAGACACTCTCCTTCCTCTCTCCTCTAACCCTAACACACAGACACTCTCCTTCCTCTAACCCTAACACACAGACACTCTCCTTCCTCTAACCCTAACACACAGACACTCTCCTTCCTCTCTCCTCTAACCCTAACACACAGACACTCTCCTTCCTCTCTCCTCTAACCCTAACACACAGACACTGTCCTTCCTCTAACCCTAACACACAGACACTCTCCTTCCTCTCTCCTCTAACCCTAACACACAGACACTCTCCTTCCTCTCTCCTCTAACCCTAACACACAGACACTCTCCTTCCTCTCTCCTCTAACCCTAACACACAGACACTCAACCTTCCTCTAACCCTAACACACAGACACTCTCCTTCCTCTAACCCTAACACACAGACACTCTCCTTCCTCTCTCCTCTAACCCTAACACACAGACACTCTCCTTCCTCTCTCCTCTAACCCTAACACACAGACACTCTCCTTCCTCTAACCCTAACACACAGACACTCTCCTTCCTCTCTCCTCTAACCCTAACACACAGACACTCTCCTTCCTCTCTCCTCTAACCCTAACACACAGACACTGTCCTTCCTCTAACCCTAACACACAGACACTCTCCTTCCTCTCTCCTCTAACCCTAACACACAGACACTCCCTTCCTCTCTCCTCTAACCCTAACACACAGACACTCTCCTTCCTCTCTCCTCTAACCCTAACACACAGACACTCTCCTTCCTCTCTCCTCTAACCCTAACACACAGACACTCTCCTTCCTCTAACCCTAACACACAGACACTCTCCTTCCTCTCTCCTCTAACCCTAACACACAGACACTCTCCTTCCTCTCTCCTCTAACCCTAACACACAGACACTCTCCTTCCTCTCTCCTCTAACCCTAACACACAGACACTCTCCTTCCTCTCTCCTCTAACCCTAACACACAGACACTCTCCTTCCTCTCTCCTCTAACCCTAACACACAGACACTCTCCTTCCTCTCTCCTCTAACCCTAACACACAGACACTCTCCTTCCTCTAACCCTAACACACAGACACTCTCCTTCCTCTCTCCTCTAACCCTAACACACAGACACTCTCCTTCCTCTCTCCTCTAACCCTAACACACAGACACTCTCCTTCCTCTCTCCTCTAACCCTAACACACAGACACTCTCCTTCCTCTCTCCTCTAACCCTAACACACAGACACTCCTTCCTCTAACCCTAACACACAGACACTCTCCTTCCTCTCTCCTCTAACCCTAACACACAGACACTCTCCTTCCTCTCTCCTCTAACCCTAACACACAGACACTCTCCTTCCTCTCTCCTCTAACCCTAACACACAGACACTGTCCTTCCTCTAACCCTAACACACAGACACTCTCCTTCCTCTCTCCTCTAACCCTAACACACAGACACTCTCCTTCCTCTCTCCTCTAACCCTAACACACAGACACTCTCCTTCCTCTCTCCTCTAACCCTAACACACAGACACTCTCCTTCCTCTCTCCTCTAACCCTAACACACAGACACTCTCCTTCCTCTCTCCTCTAACCCTAACACACAGACACTCTCCTTCCTCTCTCCTCTAACCCTAACACACAGACACTCTCCTTCCTCTCTCCTCTAACCCTAACACACAGACACTCTCCTTCCTCTCTCCTCTAACCCTAACACACAGACACTCTCCTTCCTCTCTCCTCTAACCCTAACACACAGACACTCTCCTTCCTCTCTCCTCTAACCCTAACACACAGACACTCTCCTTCCTCTAACCCTAACACACAGACACTCTCCTTCCTCTCTCCTCTAACCCTAACACACAGACACTCTCCTTCCTCTCTCCTCTAACCCTAACACACAGACACTCTCCTTCCTCTCTCCTCTAACCCTAACACACAGACACTCTCCTTCCTCTCTCCTCTAACCCTAACACACAGACACTCTCCTTCCTCTCTCCTCTAACCCTAACACACAGACACTCTCCTTCCTCTAACCCTAACACACAGACACTCTCCTTCCTCTCTCCTCTAACCCTAACACACAGACACTCTCCTTCCTCTCTCCTCTAACCCTAACACACAGACACTCTCCTTCCTCTCTCCTCTAACCCTAACACACAGACACTCTCCTTCCTCTCTCCTCTAACCCTAACACACAGACACTGTCCTTCCTCTAACCCTAACACACAGACACTCTCCTTCCTCTCTCCTCTAACCCTAACACACAGACACTCTCCTTCCTCTCTCCTCTAACCCTAACACACAGACACTCTCCTTCCTCTCTCCTCTAACCCTAACACACAGACACTGTCCTTCCTCTAACCCTAACACACAGACACTCTCCTTCCTCTCTCCTCTAACCCTAACACACAGACACTCTCCTTCCTCTCTCCTCTAACCCTAACACACAGACACTCTCCTTCCTCTCTCCTCTAACCCTAACACACAGACACTCTCCTTCCTCTCTCCTCTAACCCTAACACACAGACACTCTCCTTCCTCTCTCCTCTAACCCTAACACACAGACACTCTCCTTCCTCTCTCCTCTAACCCTAACACACAGACACTCAACCTTCCTCTAACCCTAACACACAGACACTCTCCTTCCTCTAACCCTAACACACAGACACTCTCCTTCCTCTCTCCTCTAACCCTAACACACAGACACTCTCCTTCCTCTCTCCTCTAACCCTAACACACAGACACTCTCCTTCCTCTCTCCTCTAACCCTAACACACAGACACTCTCCTTCCTCTCTCCTCTAACCCTAACACACAGACACTCCTCCTTCCTCTAACCCTAACACACAGACACTCTCCTTCCTCTAACCCTAACACACAGACACTCTCCTTCCTCTCTCCTCTAACCCTAACACACAGACACTCTCCTTCCTCTCTCCTCTAACCCTAACACACAGACACTCTCCTTCCTCTAACCCTAACACACAGACACTCTCCTTCCTCTCTCCTCTAACCCTAACACACAGACACTCTCCTTCCTCTCTCCTCTAACCCTAACACACAGACACTCTCCTTCCTCTCTCCTCTAACCCTAACACACAGACACTGTCCTTCCTCTAACCCTAACACACAGACACTCTCCTTCCTCTCTCCTCTAACCCTAACACACAGACACTCTCCTTCCTCTCTCCTCTAACCCTAACACACAGACACTCTCCTTCCTCTCTCTCTAACCCTAACACACAGACACTCTCCTTCCTCTCTCCTCTAACCCTAACACACAGACACTCTCCTTCCTCTCTCCTCTAACCCTAACACACAGACACTCTCCTTCCTCTCTCCTCTAACCCTAACACAGACACTCTCCTTCTCTAACCCTAACACACAGACACTCTCCTTCCTCTCTCCTCTAACCCTAACACACAGACACTCTCCTTCCTCTCTCCTCTAACCCTAACACACAGACACTCTCCTTCCTCTCTCCTCTAACCCTAACACACAGACACTCTCCTTCCTCTCTCCTCTAACCCTAACACACAGACACTCTCCTTCCTCTCCTCTAACCCTAACACACAGACACTCTCCTTCCTCTAACCCTAACACACAGACACTCTCCTTCCTCTTCCTCTAACCCTAACACACAGACACTCTCCTTCCTCTCTCCTCTAACCCTAACACACAGACACTCTCCTTCCTCTCTCCTCTAACCCTAACACACAGACACTCTCCTTCCTCTCTCCTCTAACCCTAACACACAGACACTGTCCTTCCTCTAACCCTAACACACAGACACTCTCCTTCCTCTCTCCTCTAACCCTAACACACAGACACTCTCCTTCCTCTCTCCTCTAACCCTAACACACAGACACTCTCCTTCCTCTCTCCTCTAACCCTAACACACAGACACTGTCCTTCCTCTAACCCTAACACACAGACACTCTCCTTCCTCTCTCCTCTAACCCTAACACACAGACACTATCTTCTCTCTCCTCTAACCCTAACACACAGACACTCTCCTTCCTCTCTCTCTAACCCTAACACACAGTCACTCTCCTTCCTCTCTCCTCTAACCCTAACACACAGTCACCCTCCTTCCTCTCTCCTCTAACCCTAACACACAGACACTCTCCTTCCTCTCTCCTCTAACCCTAACACACAGACACTCACCTTCCTCTAACCCTAACACACAGACACTCTCCTTCCTCTAACCCTAACACACAGACACTCTCCTTCCTCTCCTCTAACCCTAACACACAGACACTCTCCTTCCTCTCTCCTCTAACCCTAACACACAGACACTCTCTCTCTCTCCTCTAACCCTAACACACAGACACTCTCCTTCCTCTCTCCTCTAACCCTAACACACAGACACTCAACCTTCCTCTAACCCTAACACACAGACACTCTCCTTCCTCTAACCCTAACACACAGACACTCTCCTTCCTCTCTCCTCTAACCCTAACACACAGACACTCTCCTTCCTCTCTCCTCTAACCCTAACACACAGACACTTCCTTCCTCTAACCCTAACACACAGACACTCTCCTTCCTCTCTCCTCTAACCCTAACACACAGACACTCTCCTTCCTCTCTCCTCTAACCCTAACACACAGACACTCTCCTTCCTCTCTCCTCTAACCCTAACACACAGACACTGTCCTTCCTCTAACCCTAACACACAGACACTCTCCTTCCTCTCCTCTAACCCTAACACACAGACACTCTCCTTCCTCTCTCCTCTAACCCTAACACACAGACACTCTCCTTCCTCTCTCCTCTAACCCTAACACACAGACACTCTCCTTCCTCTCTCTCTAACCCTAACACACAGACACTCTCCTTCCTCTAACCCTAACACACAGACACTCTCCTTCCTCTCTCCTCTAACCCTAACACACAGACACTCTCCTTCCTCTCTCCTCTAACCCTAACACACAGACACTCTCCTTCCTCTCTCCTCTAACCCTAACACACAGACACTCTCCTTCCTCTCTCCTCTAACCCTAACACACAGACACTCTCCTTCCTCTCTCTCTAACCCTAACACACAGACACTCTCCTTCTCTCTCCTCTAACCCTAACACACAGACACTCTCCTTCCTCTAACCCTAACACACAGACACTCTCCTTCCTCTCTCCTCTAACCCTAACACACAGACACTCTCCTTCCTCTCTCCTCTAACCCTAACACACAGACACTCTCCTTCCTCTCTCCTCTAACCCTAACACACAGACACTCTTCCTTCTCTAACCCTAACACACAGACACTCTCCTTCCTCTAACCCTAACACACAGACACTCTCCTTCCTCTCTCCTCTAACCCTAACACACAGTCACTCTCCTTCCTCTCTCCTCTAACCCTAACACACAGACACTATCCTTCCTCTAACCCTAACACACAGACACTCTCCTTCCTCTCTCCTCTAACCCTAACACACAGACACTCTCCTTCCTCTCTCCTCTAACCCTAACACACAGACACTCTCCTTCCTCTCTCCTCTAACCCTAACACACAGACACTGTCCTTCCTCTAACCCTAACACACAGACACTCTCCTTCCTCTCTCCTCTAACCCTAACACACAGACACTCTCCTTCCTCTCTCCTCTAACCCTAACACACAGACACTGTCCTTCCTCTAACCCTAACACACAGACACTCTCCTTCTTCTCTCTCTCCTCTAACCCTAACACACAGACACTCTCCTTCTCTCTCCTCTAACCCTAACACACAGACACTCTCCTTCCTCTAACCCTAACACACAGACACTCTCCTTCCTCTCTCCTCTAACCCTAACACACAGACACTCTCCTTCCTCTCTCCTCTAACCCTAACACACAGACACTCTCCTTCCTCTCTCCTCTAACCCTAACACACAGACACTCTCCTTCCTCTCTCCTCTAACCCTAACACACAGACACTGTCCTTCCTCTAACCCTAACACACAGACACTCTCCTTCCTCTCTCCTCTAACCCTAACACACAGACACTCTCCTTCCTCCTCCTCTAACCCTAACACACAGACACTCTCCTCTCTTCCTCTAACCCTAACACACAGACACTCTCCTTCCTCTCTCCTCTAACCCTAACACACAGACACTCTCCTTCCTCTTCCTCTAACCCTAACACACAGACACTCTCTTCCTCTAACCCTAACACACAGACACTCTCCTTCCTCTCTTCTCTAACCCTAACACACAGACACTCTCCTTCCTCTCTCCTCTAACCCTAACACACAGACACTGTCCTTCCTCTAACCCTAACACAAAGACACTCTCCTTCCTCTCTCCTCTAACCCTAACACACAGACACTCTCCTTCCTCTCTCCTCTAACCCTAACACACAGACACTCTTTCCTCTAACCCTAACACACAGACACTCTCCTTCCTCTCTCCTCTAACCCTAACACACAGACACTCTCCTTCCTCTCTCCTCTAACCCTAACACACAGACACTCTCCTTCCTCTCTCCTCTAACCCTAACACAAGACACTCTCCTCCTTCTCTAACCCTAACACACAGACACTCTCCTTCCTCTAACCCTAACACACAGACACTCTCTTCTCTCTCCTCTAACCCTAAACACAGACACTCTCCTTCCTCTCTCCTCTAACCCTAACACACAGACACTCTCCTTCCTCTAACCCTAACACACAGACACTCTCCTTCCCTCTCCTCTAACCCTAACACACAGACACTCTCCTTCCTCTCTCCTCTAACCCTAACACACAGACACTCTCCTTCCTCTCTCCTCTAACCCTAACACACAGACACTGTCCTTCCTCTAACCCTAACACACAGACACTCTCCTTCCTCTCTCCTCTAACCCTAACACACAGACACTCTCCTTCCTCTCTCCTCTAACCCTAACACACAGACCTCTCCTCCTCTAACCCTAACACACAGACACTCTCCTTCCTCTCTCCTCTAACCCTAACACACAGACACTCTCCTTCCTCTCTCCTCTAACCCTAACACACAGACACTCTCCTTCCTCTAACCCTAACACACAGACACTCTCCTCCTCTCTCCTCTAACCCTAACACACAGACACTCTCCTTCCTCTCTCCTCTAACCCTAACACACAGACACTCTCCTTCCTCTCTCCTCTAACCCTAACACACAGTCACTCTCCTTCCTCTCTCCTCTAACCCTAACACACAGACACTGTCCTTCTCTAACCCTAACACACAGACACTCTCTTCCTCTCTCCTCTAACCCTAACACACAGACACTCTCCTTCCTCTCTCCTCTAACCCTAACACACAGACACTCTCCTTCCTCTCTCCTCTAACCCTAACACACAGACACTCTCCTTCCTCTCTCTCTAACCCTAACACACAGTCACCCTCCTCCTCTAACCCTAACACACAGACACTCTCCTTCCTCTCCTCTAACCCTAACACACAGACACTCTCCTTCCTCTCTCCTCTAACCCTAACACACAGACACTCTCCTTCCTCTAACCCTAACACACAGACACTCTCCTTCCTCTCTCCTCTAACCCTAACACACAGACACTCTCCTTCCTCTCTCCTCTAACCCTAACACACAGACACTTCTTCCTCTCTCCTCTAACCCTAACACACAGACACTCAACCTTCCTCTAACCCTAACACACAGACACTTCTCTTCCTCTAACCCTAAACACACAGACACTCTCCTTCCTCTCTCCTCTAACCCTAACACACAGCACTCTCCTTCCTCTCTCCTCTAACCCTAACACACAGACACTCTCCTTCCTCTACCCCTAACACACAGACACTCTCCTTCCTCTCCTTCCTCTAACCCTAACACACAGACACTCTCTTCTTCCTCTCTCCTCTAACCCTAACACACAGACACTCTCCTTCTCTTCTCTAACCCTAACACACAGACCCTCCTTCCTTCCTCTAACCCTAACACACAGACACTTCCTTCCTCTCTCCTCTAACCCTAACACACAGACACTCTCCTTCCTCTCTCCTCAACCCTAACACACAGACACTGTCTTCCTCTAACCCTAACCACCAGACACTCTCCTTCCTCCAACTCTCTCCTAACCCTAACCACACAGACACTCTCCTCCTCTCTCCTCTAACCCTAACACACAGACAATCTCCTCCCTCTAACCCTAACACACAGACACTCTCCTTCCTCTCTTCCTCTAACACTAACAACAGACACTCTCCTTCCTCTCTCCTCTAACCCTAACACAACAGACACTCTCCTCCCTCTCTCCTCTAACCCTAACACACAGACACTCTCCTTCCTCTCTCCTCTAACCCTAACACACAGACACTGTCCTTCCTCTAACCCTAACACACAGACACTCTCCTTCTCTATCTCTAACACTAACACACAGACACTCTCCTTCCTCTCTTTCCTCTAACCCTAACACACAGACACTCTCCTTCCTCTCTCCTCTAACCCTAACACAAGACACTCTCCTTCCTCTCTCCTCTACACTAACACCACAGACACTCTCCTTCCTCTCTCCTCTAACCCTAACACACAGACACTCTCCTTCCTCTAACACTTAACACACAGACACTCTCCTTCCTCTTCCTCTAACCCTAACACACAGGACACCTCTCCTTCCCTCTCCTCTAACCCTAAACACACAGACACTCTCCTCCTCTTAACCCTAACACACAGACACTCTCCTTCCTCTCTCCTCTAACCCTAACACACAGACACTCTCCTTCCTCTCTCCTCTAACCCTAACACCCAGACACTCTCCTTCCTCTAACCCTAACACACAGACCCTCTCCTTCCTCTCTC